>NC_043009.1:33363254-33370754 GCF_006345805.1 Octopus sinensis | reverse complement strand
GATGGGAGAAGAGAGAGAAGAGAGAGATATATATATATACGCACACATACATACACACATACAAACATACATACATACATACATACATACTTACATACATACATACATACATACATACATACATAGGTACATGGATATATGTATGTATACTTGGAGTTACTATTCAATTTAAGTAGAAGTATTGTTAACAACAGAACCGTCTGGATAGAAAATAAAACAGAGAAATATAGAAATATGTTGGCGTTTTGTATTTTTCGTAACGATTAAAAAGAAGAAAGAAGAGAAGTATTTCTTTCTAATTGCTTTATTTTGCAACCAAATCTGACAGGAAAACATAAACTCTCCACTTATCTGAATGTCACTAAATACATTAGAGTGACAAGAGGATTTTATTTTGACAATTGTGCAATGTAACTTAATGATTATTAGAAGAGACACTTAAATAGCTTGCCGACGCTGAAAGTAATTTCTGTAAAAAATATATTTATATTAGTGCAATGTGTTCGGTGTTTAAGAGAAAATTATATGCAATCACTTATGCCGGTAACTAATGTTGCCTCAGTCAAGTGGTAGTATTTACACACGCAAAGGCGGCGAGCTAACAGAATCGTTAGCATGTTGGGCAAGATGCTTAGCGGCATTTTGTCCGTCTTTACGTTCTGGGTTCAAATTCCACTGAGGTCGACTTTGCCTTTCATCTTTTCCGGGGTCGATAAAATAAGTAGCAGTTGAACAATGGGGCCAATGTATTCAACTGACACCTTCCCTAAAATTGCTGGGCCTTGTACCAAAATTTGAAACTAATATTTAGTCATACAGACATACACATACAGCCACATATATATATATATATATATATATATATATATATATATATATATATTTATTAGTGTACAATTTAAAGAAAAGATCCAGGGGAATAATTACTAGGTAGGTAAATGTTGCTTAAGAGTCTTAGGAAACAATGGTCCCACTTGAGTGGGATTTGATTCCGGGGAGAAGCGAGACGTATTTAGGAGAAAATAAGAAAAAATTGAAATGGAGATAAACGCTCAAGATGTTATTAAATCATTTATACCTTTATATTATCGACATATGTTTCGATGGACGCATTCAAAATACAAGTGAGAATTAAGAATAATGAAAAGGTAATTCGCAGAAATTATTAGGTACGGGGTGGGTACTGTTTAAAAAAAGCGAAAGAGTGTCTTTTCCAAAGTAAACTCCTGTAAACTCGCTCCGTAAACGTGTTCACCAGTTTATGTTTGGAAAAGAGGATAGAAAATTGCTCTTCCGTACAGAGAGGACAAAAAGATTTCTCTTTGTCATAGGGGAATGATCGAGATCAAATTTTCTAATCTAAAGCAAAAAGTTTGATACAGTATTTAAGGTGCCAGATTAGTTTACTAATAAACGTATGCGTATGGTGCTGGGCTTACAAGGAGTGGGTCCCGGGGTCGATTTGCTCGACCGAAGGCGGTGCTCCAGCATGGCCGCGGTCAGATGACTGAAACAAGTAAAAGAGTAAGAGAGATGTATATCTGAAGGCACATGGCTCAGTGGTTAGAGTGTTGGTCTCGCAATCATGAGTGAGTGAGATCAATTCTTGGACCAGGTTGTGTTGTGTTCTTGAACAAGACACTTTATTTCATGTTGCTGCAGTTCACTCAGCTGTAAAAATGAGTTGCGATGTCACAGGTGCCAAGCTGGATCAGCCTTTCCCTTGGATAACATCGGTGGCATGGAGAGGAGAGGATAGCCAAGCCATCCAACCCATGTCAGCATGGAAGACGGATGTTAAATGCTGATGATGATGATTACCGGTTCCTGATGATGTCTGTTTCCAGTAACCCACAACCCAGACAGGACATGTCCAGGATCTTTGTTCAAGAGTCTGGAAAATTATAACTCCCACTTGAAAACCAGTAGAATCTGATGACAAGGATATCACACACACACACACTTGTTTGTCTCTCCTCTCAACATTGCATGTTAAAACCGTAAATAAATGTCATTTTCATTCAAGCAATGTCATTTGTTTGCAGTCTTCTTTGTAAACATGTCCAGCACATTTGTGCTGTATGAAGGACTATGAAAAATATTTTCTTGCTTGGAAGCAGGCAAGAACTGACAACAGAAAGTGCAACGAGCTGTAGAAAATCTGCCTCAAAAAAATTTCGTCGTAGTTTTAGAGGCCTAGGAAAATGTTATATCAAAGCAATGCCACTGAGATGTAGAATTTTAAGTCAGATCATGTTAAGATATTGATTTTCTTCGTTTAAATTTAATTTGACCCTTTTGAAACCAACTTACCTGAAAATACCTTTGGTTCATCACCATTATCATTGTTTAAAGTCCTCTTTTCCATGTTTATATGGACCAAACTTGGGTATGTAGGTATTTTGAAAATACTTCATGGAGTGAAGTATGTCTCCTGCATAGTTATGGGCTACCTTTTGGCAGTACCATAGAACACTGGAAGCAGAAACAGCTGTTAGATAAGATGCAGTCTATTTGCATTGAATAAATAAATAATAATTGATGTAAGTCAATTGCTGTTCATCAGTATTTCTCCATTTTCTGTTCTCTTACCTTTGAAACGCGGAGTAGACGAAACAGGGACAACTGAAGAAGGGGAATATTCCTTGTGTTGTATGTCTCGTTTCTTCGTTGTTTGAAAACAAGTTCGTTTCCATGTTTTGTTTTTACGTTTTCGTTTCTCATTGTGTTCAACATTTTTTTTGTGTCCTGTACCCATATATGCACGTATATATATGTACATGTATATGTAGGTATGTACATATATGTATGTATATATGCATATATCTATATATCATTTATATTATTTTACTTGTTTCAGTAATTTGACTGTGGCCATGCTGGAGCACCGCCTTTAGTCGAACAGATTGACTCCAGGACTTATTCTTTGTAAGCCTAGTACTTATTCTATCGATCTCTTTTGCTGAACCGCTGGGTTACAGGGATGCGGACACGCCAGCATTGGTTGTCAAGCGATGTTGAGGGGGACAAACACACACACATATATACGACAGGCTTCTTTCAGTTTCCGGCTACCAAATCCGCTCACAGGGCTTTGGTCGGCCCGAGGCTATAGTAGAAGACACTTTCCCAAGGTACCACACAATGGGGCTGAACCCAGAACCATGTGGTTGGTAAGCATGCTATTTACCACACAGCCACTCCTGCAGCACTCCCCTCTCTGATTCCTTCTTTCTCTCTCTTCTCGCTCTTTGTCGCGTTTGTTCCTCCTCTCTCTCTCTCCTCTCTCTCTCTCTCTTCCGTTGCTTCTCTTTCTTTTCTTTTCTCTCTTCTCTGTCACGTGACTGCTGGCCGAAATCTGCCTTTCAGCTTCTGACCAGCGTCGTGTTAACATCGTTGTTTTTCGTCCGCCGCTATAGGCATCGCCGATAAGGCTCCTTTCCTTGCGCCAGAGAAAAAATTTGTTTGCTTGTTATCAGTCGTAAGACACTTGTTGTTGTTTTCACCGTTATGCTTCTGTATTTCATGTTCTGTATTCCATTGTTTTTTTATATTCGTCCCTTTTGCTGTCCTGGTGTCCGTATGCATTCGATCCTTCTTCCAGGAAATCTACGCTCCCAGCTTAGTTTTTCTAATGCTCGTTGCTTAGTTTTTCTTGGAGGGCTGGCCGTGATCTAGTAATCTCAAGATTAATCAGCCGAAATTACTACGATGATCCGGTTCTTGACTGAAGACTGAGGGTTTCGAATGTCCTGTCCGTGTTTATTGTATCGTCTTCTAAGAGTTATACGTTCTTGTCCATGTTGTATTTTTCTACATACCTTAACATATATTCCAGGCGCCACGTACCCTCTAACATTAATGTCAGCACATATTCTTAATAACTGGTACGACTCTTTGTTTGTCTCTCTCTCTCTCTCACTTTTACTTGATCTGTCCCCTTCTCTCTCTACTCATCCTCTTTTTCTCTTCTCTTTCCTCTGATTCTTTGGTCTAATCTTCCACTACCCTCCTATTTCTTGTCTCGCTCTGCACTCACAGGTCGCTCTTCGAACCCATCCCTTCTCCTCTCTGATTCCTTCTTTCTCTCTCTTCTCGCTCTTTGTCGCGTTTGTCCTCCTCTCTCTCTCTCCTCTCTCTCTCTCTCTTCCGTTGCTTCTCTTTCTTTTCTTTTCTCTCTTCTCTGTCACGTGACTGCTGGCCGAAATCTGCCTTTCAGCTTCTGACCAGCGTCGTGTTAACATCGTTGTTTTTCGTCCGCCGCTATAGGCATCGCCGATAAGGCTCCTTTCCTTGCGCCAGAGAAAAAATTTGTTTGCTTGTTATCAGTCGTAAGACACTTGTTGTTGTTTTCACCGTTAATGCTTCTGTATTTCATGTTTCTGTATTCCATTGTTTTTTTATATTCGTCCCTTTTGCTGTCCTGGTGTCCGTATTCGATCCTTCTTCCAGGAAATCTACGCTCCCAGCTTAGTTTTTCTAATGCTCGTTGCTTAGTTTTTCTTGGAGGGCTGGCTGTGATCTAGTAATCTCAAGATTAATCAGCCGAAATTACTACGATGATCCGGTTCTTGACTGAAGACTGAGGGTTTCGAATGTCCTGTCCGTGTTTATTGTATCGTCTTCTAAGAGTTATACGTTCTTGTCCATGTTGTATTTTTCTACATACCTTAATATATATATATATATATATATATATATATTATATATGGGTGGGGTATGTTGATCATGAAGATCTGTCTAGAGGATAGCTGCAAAGCATCTGCAGGGGCGGCATCCATGGTTGTGTAATCACCTAAAGGAGGGTTCACTAGGACTTGAACTCCCGATTCAAATCCATAACAGAATCGGATGGCGACAAGGAGCCATAGGAATCCTCAAAAACAGTAAAAAGAAATAAAAAAATGGATCAGACAGAATTTAAATTTTCTGCAGGTGGATGCCCTTCCTGTTGCCAACCTTTACCTGTTTCTAGGTAATATAATATCGCCCTCTTCCCCCTGGGCCAGACTTGTATTTCTTGGAAGACTAGAAATGAATATTGCTTGTACAATGGTGATATTCATTTACAAGCATCACTTGTCAAGATAAGGAGACCAACACTTCAGTTTCCATCTAACAAATCCCCCTCAGTACTTTTTTAGTCAGGTCAGTGTTCTTGTAAGAAGACGCCTGCTGAAGACACCATTCCTTGTTATGTGTTACAAATTTCCTGTTTTAAACCTTTCATCCGAATTTCATGTTAATTTATGTTTCATATACCAACAATGAAATAGTCATTTTATCCTAAATTCTTCATTGCTTTTTGAAATTAGTCGAAAAAAAAAAGGCAGAGCATTTCATTAGAAATATGGTCTCAAAAGGGGTTAAAGTGATCCAAATTCGAATCTTTCATCAAAATTCCTTGTTAATTTTTGTTCCAAACACTAGCTTAATAATGATAGTTATTTTAGTAAATCTTCCACCATTTCCAAAATTGAAACAATGGCAGCGTATTTCAACAGAAATATGATAATAAAAGGGTTAAAGGGATCTAAATTCGAACCTTCCAACAAAATTTCTTTTTAATTTTTGTTTCAAACACCAGATTAATAATGAGTTATTTCAGTAAGTTTTCTACCATTTCCAAAAGTGTAACAGTCAGTGTATTTCAACTGTGGCCATGCTGGAGCACCGCCTTTAGTCGAGCAAATCGACCCCAGGACATATTCTTTGTAAGCCTAGTTCTTATTCTATCAGTGTCTTTTGCCAAACAGCTATGTTACGGCGATGTAAACATACCACCATCGGTTGTCAAGCAATGTTGGTGGGGGACAAACACAGACACACAAACACACACATATATATACACACATACATATATACGACGGGCTTTCAGTTTCCATCTACCAAATCCACTCATAAGGCTTTGGTCGGCTCGAGGCTATAGTAGAAGACACTTGCCCAAGGTGCCACGCAGTGGGACTGAACCTGGAACCATGTGGTTGGTAAGCAAGCTACTTACCACACAGCCACTCCTATGCCTAAAATAACTAAGTTATTTTACTAAATTCTTTAATATATTTAAAATTGATTGAAAGAAACACAGATCATCTAAAAAAATACGGTCATGAAAAGGTTAAAATGATTTAAAATAAAACCTTCCATCAAAAAATTTTCTAAACACAAGCTTAATGATGATAAAGTAATTTTACTAAATTTTCCATTTTTCTCAAAATTTATTGAAACAAAGACGGTGTGTTTTCAACAGTGACTAAATTCCTAAATATTTTCAAAATAAATCGAAAGAGCATGTTTTAGCAGAAATATGGTTAACAAATGTGGAGGCGCAATGGCCCAGTGGTTAGGGCAGCGGACTCGCGGTCATAGGATCGCGGTTTCGATTCCCAGACCGGGCGTTGTGAGTGTTTATTGAGCGAAAACACCTAAAGCTCCACGAGGCTCCGGCAGGGGATGGTGGTGATCCCTGCTGTACTCTTTCACTACAACTTTCTCTTACTTCCTGTTTCTGTTGTACCTGTATTTCAAAGGGCCGGCCTTGTCACTCTCTGTGTCACGCTGAATATCCCCGAGAACTACGTTAAGGGTACACGTGTCTGTGGAGTGTTCAGCCACTTACACGTTAATTTCACGAGCAGGCTGTTCCGTTGATTCGGATCAACCGGAACCCTCGTCGTCGTAACCGACGGTGTGCTTCCATGTATGTGAGCGTTGTGAGTATATGTATGTGTGTATGTGTATATATGTATGTGCATATATGTATACTTATGTATGGATGTGTATATATGTAGATGTATGTGTGTATAAGTATATATGTATATATATATATATCCGTGTATGTGTGTTTGTATGTGTGTATGTATATGTGCGTATATATATATGCGTATATTCTTCTTCTTCTTCTTCTTCTTCTTCTTCTTCTTATTATTATTATTATTATTATTCAAAATAGTTTGATTCGGATTTCGTGCTACTTCAAGTTTCGCAGACCCCTAACGGAACCTGACTCCCCAAGCTGGTGATTCCAAGGAGACAGGCTCCGATAGGGGCTTCGAAACTTGAAGTAGCATGAAATCCGAATCAATCTGTTTTGAATAATACATTTAACTCCCAATAGATGTATTGAGTGCCCTTTCTTTTGTCTGTTCACTCACTCTTGTGTGAATGCGCGTGTATATATATATATATATATATATATATAAAGTTAATCGAAACAAGAAAGCACAAAAAACACAACAACGCGACGGCTTGGAACAAATATAGTATTATTGGACGCTCAGGGAAGAAGGAAAGAGGGAGGGTTTAACGTTTCGAGCGGAGCTCTTCGTCGGAAACATAGGAGAAGGAAAGATTCAGAGAAGGGAAGACAGAGGGAAAAAATCGCCAACGGTACACACGCGGTCACATTTTGAATGACACACACACACACACACACACACTCTCTCTCTCTCTCTCTCTCTCTCTCTCTATATATATATATATATATATATATATATATAT
>NC_043009.1:33345754-33358254 GCF_006345805.1 Octopus sinensis | reverse complement strand
GTAATTGGGGTGGTGATAGTAATGGTTATAGTTATAACGATGATGATGATGACGATTGTGATGATGATGATGATGATGGTGATGATGATGATGATGATGTTGATGATGGTGGTGATGACGATGGTGATTGAGAATGGTTGTAATGGGATGATTGAAATAATGACAGTTATGAAGAGGATGGTGATGATGATGATGACGATGGTGATGATGATGATGATGATGATGATGATGATGATGATGATGATAATGAAAATGATGCTACTGCTACTACTGCTGCTATTATTGCTGCTCCCGATGTTGGTAGTGGTGGTGGTTGTTATAGGGACGGTAGTTCTGAAATGATGATGATGGTGTTTGCTGTAGAGATGATGATGATGAGGATGATGATGATAATGATGATGATATCTGTGTTGTTCTTGGTGATTGTGGTTACACTCGTGTTGATGATTATGGGGATGATAGTTATGAATTACTTAATGATTACGAAGCTGATGACGATGACGACGATATACGATGGTTGTGGTATCGGTGTTGGTGTCGGTAGTGGTGGTGGTGGTGGTGGTGGTGATGGAGATCGATGTAATTTCACTGAATGCGTTTGCCTTTTAAGTCCATGGGGCCTGCCTTGACATCATCTCATCTTTAATAACATCATGCAATCCGCTGACAAATTGATAACTAAACGAAGTTAATCCAATTTATATTTCTGTGCCATCAACTCAGTAAGACATCATCATCACCACATGCACCACCACCATCACCACCACCACCACCACCACCACCACCACCACCACCCACCACCAACAACAACAACAACAACAACAGCATGACAACGACGTGATATCATTTTCATGCGCACACATACAAAAGCTAGATCTATATATAACAATATAAACGTCGGTTTGAACTTTTGTTATCTTTTAATAAATATTTTCAATTGGATTATAATTATCTGCCAACAACGAACAATAAACGACGGTTTGGTGGGGGGGAAGATGGTTTTATCTCAAGTACATCGTTTTATTCTGTTCACATCAACTTTGATTCTTCCCTCCATCTGACTTACCGATTATTTGTATTGTTTATGCTTTTTAAAATATCATTTATCTGTTTAATTGCTTTTTTTTCTTTTTTTAAATAATAATTTCATATTGTTGTTGTGACTGTTGTTAATTTTTGAATTTGTTCATTTATTTTAGCCTTCAATAACAGTTATTTCATGACACAAAAGAATCCGTGAATGTCTCTATTTGAACAATTTCATTTTATATTATTTTCCTGATTTTATTAAATCAGAAAAAAAAAAAAGAATTTGAACAAAAACAATCATAGATTTTATGCTAAAAAAATATCTTTTGTTTTCCATAACAATTCCACGAACACTTGGACAATTCTTCGCTTACTTTAGATGTTGGCATTAGAAGATATTTGTCTAATATTCCAAGAAATACTGTATTCTTCATTACGACAACTCTGTCTCTAACTCTTTGAAAAACAAATAGAGTTGAGTTAGTCGTTTTTTTTTGACTGCAAACAAATGTAACTCGGATGAATTCATTATAATTCATTTATTTTAGATCTTTGATGTTTGAGTTCAAATCCCGATGTTGATAACTTTATCTTTAATCCTCTCTTGGTCTATAAAATAAAACACCGGTTAAATACTGCGGTCGATTTACAGACCTACTCTCCCTTTCAGAGTTCACAAACATCCAACTGGACTGGTTATTGTTATACAAATGACTAAACCAACCGATTCCAAGACCGGATAAAGGAGAGAGTTGAGCAAGGGATTAGTAATACCTCGTCTCATAAACACTGACTCTTTAAAGAAGTTGTCCATGGGAAACAGCATAAACCTTTGCAAAACAGACATGGTGGGAATGGAACATTATCTTTCGTCACAGTTTCCTTCTTAAGCAGTAACAACTCAAGATCAGCAAGAACAACCTTCTTTTACGAACACTTGAGTGACCCTCCATGAAGCCATTTTAAATGCAAGACATAGCAGCCAAATCTTCCTTAAATCACACCATAACATCTCAAAAAATAAAATAAAGGAGGAAGAAGCGAGAGAGAGAGAGAGAGAAGAGAGAGAGAGAGAGGGAGAGAGAGAGAAAGAGAATCTACCTTAATAATTAACTGGCATTTTATTTATCAACCACTGAAGGATGAAAATTGAAGTTGACTTCACGGAGATTTGAACTCAGAATGCAGAGAATCGGATTGAGTATCACAAAGCAATTATTTAGCGTTCTACTTAAGGATTTTGACACTACACCTCTTTAAAATGTAGTTGTAGACATAAACAAGACACGATGGTTATGACTGAAATTCGTTTGATCTTATATCAGCTTGATCGGAGCAGAGGAGAGGTTTAAGAACAATAAGAGCGAATAAAAAGAATAAAGATTAGAGAGAAGGAAGAGAACTTTAATTAAAAAAAAAATACTTGACTAATCAGGTTTTAGGAATCTGCAGATTGGTGGTGATGGCGCAGAAAGAAATTTGGTATAATGAGGAAAACAAATAAAGAATCAAAATATGTGGAATAGAAACAATTATAATATCAAGGCAAAGGATAATCAGTAGATAAAGCAATAATATTTAGCAGTAAGTTAAATTAAAGGTAAGAAGATAATAAGTTAATCACTACTAATAGTCTTAGACGAACGTGTAATTACAAAAATATTCGATGTTTAATGTTTAGAAAACAACATCAGTGAATGAGCAACTGTGAAAACAAAATGGTGTCTGAATAAAAAAAATAATTGGCTGAATATTGGAGCAGACATGGCTACACGGTAAGTAGTTTGTTTCACAGCTACATGGTTCCAGGTTCAGTCCACATGCGTGGCACCTTCGGCGAGTGCCTATTACTATAGCCTCGGACCGAACAAAGCCTTGTGAGTGGATTTGACGGAAACTGAAAGAAGCTCGTCGTATACATACATTCATACATACATGTATACATACATACATACATACATACATACATACATACATACATACATACATACATACATACATGCATACATACATACATATGTTTATTTCTCGTTTGCAAACAGCATGCAGATGCAAGTGCTACCAGTTGAAAGCTCCACATACTGGATGCTAGCAAGTTTATGGGGGGTCATCAAGAAACAATGAGCACTGTTTCGGTGCCTTCCTTTCAAAGTTGGCATTGCGTGTCGGTGCCACCTCATAGAAATGAGGCCCGCTTGCTAGATCGACTGGTTACTAGATATATACATATATACATATATATATATGAATATATGCATGCATATATATATATATATTATATATATATATAATATATATATATATATGTATATATATACACATATACATGTATATATATGCATGTATGTGTGTGTATGTGTGTTTGTGAATATTTCTCCCCGGTGCTGCATGACAACCGGTGTTTGTGTGTTTATGCCCCTGTGGTGCGGCAAAACAAACCGATAAAATAAATACCTGGAATATAAATGACAACAAATTTTTTCAAGGCGGTGCTCCAGCATGGACATACGCTGAAACAAGTAAAAGAATAGATAAGAGATCACCTGAATAAATCTACGTTTCTTCGTGTTTGAGAGTTCTGAAATGATTTGTCAGTAAATATGACTTGGGGCCCAATACCAAAGACCCACCATGCCACACATCTCAATAAAATCGATATTTATTGTGATGTGGACTTCCTCGTTAGTTTAGGATAATCTTAAAATCTCGACTACATAATGAACGCAATCTTCGTTTTAAATTCTATATTTTACCTTCTAGATTTTACAGGTAAAACTCAATTGTTACGGCTTTTTACACGTTTACGTGCCACTTGTCTTTTATATTTTACTTGTTTCAGTCACTTGACTGCAGTCATGCTGGAGCACTACCTTGAATTTTTTTTTTAGTCGAACAAACCGAACCTAGGACATATTTTCAAGCTTATTTCTTGTTCTATTGGTCACTTCGTTGCCGAACGCTAAGTGGCGGGGACGTAAACACACCAACAGTCGGTTTCCAAGCGGTGGTGGGGGACAAAGATAGACACAAAAAAACACACATAGATACACACACATACGCACACACGTACACACGCACACACACTCACACACGATAAGCTTCTTTTAGTTTCCGTCTACCAAATCCACTCGCAAGTCTTTGGTCGGCCTGAGGTTATAGTAGAAGACACTTTCACAAGGTGCCACACAGTGGGACTGAACCAGGAACTATGTCATTGGGAACTATTAAGATTCCTTAACTATTTTACCGCCTTAGTCCCTACTCGCTTTCATCTACTGTTTCATAGTTCCCTAAGTAGCAAAATTCCTTACTTTAATGATTTCTCTTCAGAATTATCATGGAGACCATACTTATCATTCTAACCACGATCCTTCTATCGTTGAACCCGAACAACTTTTCGTTCCAACTCAATATAGAATAACCGCGTCTTCTCTATAAATAGAAAATCTATTTGTGTTCAGAGGTCATCCATTTCTTGCTTTAAATTCCAATAAAGTGAAGCAAATTCCTAATTCTTCTGCAAAGCTAATAAAAAGCGAAATATATGGCCAACTGTAAAGAATCACTCTTATAATGAAATAAACAATACCTATCTATCTATCTATCTATCTATCTATCTATCTATCTATCTATCTATCTATCTATCTATCTATCTATCTATCTATCTATCTATCTATCTATCTATCTATCTATCTATCTATCTATCTATCTATCTACATACTGTATACATACGCGCGCGCGTATATATACAGTGTCAATTTTATTTGTGTTTTATCCTCGGTAGAAGCATAATTAAAAAAGAAAAATACTTGGAGTAAAATTTGCATTATTAGGCTGGAAACTTCTGCAGATGTACATAAATATATAAACACTTCTACATGTGTATATATAAACAGACAGTAGTTTACACACACACACACACACACTCACACACACACACACACACACACACACACACACACATACACACACAGTGTAAAACTAAATAAATATATAAATATATACAGGTAAAGAATAATTCCAAGAGATTTGCTGCATAAATTCTTCCTCCCATCAAAACAAACAAAAAAAAAAAAAGAAAAGAAATAAGACTCACACGGAAAAGAAAAATAAACAAATAAATTAAGAAATTTGAAGGTTTTTATAAAATATCCTGAATAATGAAGTTGGCAAGATAAGAATATAATAGTTGTAGAATTCGACGAAAAACGTTTATGATCAAAACAAAAATATGCTAAAAGAGTTTCCGTGTAGATTCTTGCTGCTAATAGGTGGAATTTTAAATGGGATTTCTTCCATCTTTTGTCCAATTTATTGTTTCCCCACCTCCTGCCTTTCATCGGTTCCAGCACACATATTTTACCAAATACTTTTTGATTCTTTACTTTAGACTAAGTGTCGTGAAAATAGACAGCGATTCTTTGTTCAGATGTAGGCTTGTAAATTTAGGCTGTGAATGCTACAGCTATCTACGACATCAGTATGTATGTATGTATGTATGTATGTATGTATGTATGTATGTATGTATGTATGTATGTATGCATGTATGTATGCAGTAAGTGTGTCTGTATCTAATATATATACATATGTATGTGCATAAATGTATGCATGTTCCCATACTTCTGTGTGTGTGTGTGTATGAATATATCACTACGTATGCATATACAGGCATCTTGGAGAAATTTCGAGCCTAGGTTCCCATTCCTAAGGTATTTTTCGATGTTGTTGAGGTGTTGTGTTGTTGTTGTTATTATATTATTATTATTATTATTATTATTATTATTATTATTATTATTATTATATTCACATCACTGCCAGGAATCGAACTCGGAATCTAAGGGTTAGTAGCTCGCGCTCTTAACCACTACACCATATGTCCGTGTTATCAACAAACAAGATGACGACAAATATCCGTCAAATGTAAATAATGTACATAATTCCCCATCCCTTAAATATTAGAACTGTATTTGTAATCTTCCTGTTAGGAACTGTTTTTATATTATTGACTGTTATGAACATTTAAGCTTGTCAACATTGAAACTTTTAAACATGATTTTCTGAGTCATAATTCTAAATTTTCACAATTGATAAACGAAAAATATTGTTGAAACTAGTTTGGTATATATGTAAATATGTTTATTTAAAAAGAATTACAAGATTTTCAAATTTAGGTGCACTTTCAACAACAAATTTACCTATATCATTCCTGTGTGGAAATACACCCACTCTTTTGTTATATTTTGTTATATATGTAGGTATATACATATGTATACATGCTGCATGTTTGTATGTCTATGTGTATGCACGTATGCACGTATAGTATAAATGCATATATATATATATATACATGCATATATATATATATATATATATATATATATATATATATATATATAGTATATATATATATGTATTTATGTGCATATATAAATATGATATTTTCCCAGCAATTCTCCTCAAATCATATGAGCGTGCTCTGGCGAAACCACTACAGACTCTCTTCCAGAGCAAATGCTAGCTTCATACATGAGAAAAGCCACTGAACGGATAGTCAGATGGAAACTAATCGCATTCCTTGAAGAAAACGACTTGCTGAGTGATACCTGCCACGGTTTTCGACCAGGTAGGATCTGCCTAACCCAGCTCTTACAGCACCATCATTGGGTGTTGAGGTAGTTACTCGACAACTTAAATGTGGACGAAATATACCTTGACTTTGCAAAAGCACTTGATAATGTGGATCATGGTATGATATGCCACAAATTGCGTGATCTCGGCATAACTGGAAAACTTGGAGAATGGTTACATGACTTTCTGAAAGATAGAAGTCAGGCAGTAGTGGCTAACGGAGCCACCCCAAAGAAAATACAAATAGTGAGTGGTGTTCCATAAGGCATTGTCTTGGGACCACTGCTTTTCATAGCGGCCCTCGCAGATATGCCTTCAGCTACCAGGATAGCCTCCATTGCTAGCTACGAAGTCGATACGAAAGTCTCGCAGAATATACAGAACCGCAGCGACGTTGCACACTTGCAACAAGAGTTGGACTCTATTTACAGTTGGTCTGAGGTAAATAATTTGCAGTTTCATGCTGGAAAATTCCAAGCTCTGCGCTACCAGCGCCCAACACTAAATATATAATTTACAGGGTACACTGGCCCACAGGGGATTGCAATCCCAGAGCCTAAATCAGTGCGGGACCTGGGTATCGATATGAGTGATGATGACCTTTTTCCAAGTGCACATTGCCAGGATGGCGACAAAGTGCAGACGACTGGCTGGCTGGATCCTGAGAACGTTCAAAATTAGAGAAAAGGAATTCATGATGGTCCTCAGTCGCCAGGATTATTGCTCCCAGGTATGGTTACCCCACAACAGTGTAAAATTAACAGCGGACCTTGACGCAATCCAGCAAAGCTTCACAAAGATCATCTCATTGCAACAGCTCAGCTACTGGAAAAGGCTGAAACAGCTAAGAATGTACTCCCTGGAGTGAAGGTGGGAGAGATATGCAGTAATATGCATCTGAAAAATTCTGGAAGGGATTGTGCCAAATGTTAACATTGAAACCTACACCAATGCCAGAACTGGTCGATACTGCAGAGTGCCAAAGATCCCAGCAATGCCATCGCGCTTCAGGACCAGTTATTGCAACAACCTGTGTTTCAGGGACTCACAGCTTTTTAATATTCACCCAAAGAGCCTGAGGGACCTACACAAAGTGGATGTAGGTGTTTTCAAATCAAAACTGGATCTCTTTCTGTCGAAAGTCCCAGATGAACCTACCTCGCGGCAAGAGGTGCAAATGAGGGTTGCGACATCAAACTCCCTTATTCACCAAATGCCACATAGTAGAGGAGGCTCTCAATAATAACAGCGTAGCGCATAGCTACGGCTTTGAGCTGAAACTAATAGAGTATATATATATGTATATATATATATATATATATATATATATATATATATATATATATATATATATATTTGTATGTAAGTTCAGTGGTAGCGTTGCTGTTGTCGAGCTCCAGGACTGATACAAAGAAGTAACCTTAAAATCAATGATGTCCCATTTGTGACCACCCCTCCTTTTATTCAGTCACAGTATATTCCAGAAGCGGGTGAATGTGAAAGTGATAACACTGAGGGTAGTCGTGGGTGTGGTCGATGATGATGACAATGATGATGATTATGGTGATGGTGGTGGAGGTGGAGGTGGTGGGATGATGGTGATGATGACGACGACGACAACTGAACATTTTGATAAAACATTTCTCAAAAATTTGCTTAGAATATTCATAAGATAAACACATATACAAATGTAGAAGTATGTACATCTCTCTCTCTCTCTATATATATATATATACACACATAGATGTGCATTTATGATAAAGCTATGCTAAGACACGCACGCACACACACTCACACACACACACACATACACACACATACACACACACACACACGCACACACACACACACACACATATATATATATACGTATACACAGATAATGATAGAGAATGTTTATGTGTACATGTTTGTGTCTGAATAAACTGAGTTTCAAATTTCTCTTGTAAATTTTGAATTCTAATTTAAATATTTGGCAGCGAACCTAACTTACAGTAAAATCAGTCTGATGGAAGAACCGCTGCCAAAATTTCTCTTTGCTTACATTTAATTTCCTAGAAAACCCTGATTCTAAATAGAGTTGAGGTGGAATGGGGGGTGGGTGGGGTGGGGAGGGGGTGAGGCTAGGCGTAGAACTGGGATGGTGGTGGTGGTGGTGATGGTGGAACAATTGAATTAGAAATAAAGAGAAAGCCGATGAGATAACACTCACTATATGGTACGAGTGTGTGTGTGTGTGTAATAGTAATAGTAAAAGTAGTAGTCGAAGTTTGTGAGACGGAGCCCTTCATCTAAGGGGTCAGCCGTTTCTCTGAGGCAAAAGTGATTAGCTGATAAACACATACACGCACACACACACACATACACACATATACATATTACAGGCGGCGAACTGGCAGAGACGTTAGCACGCCGGGCGAAGTACTTCGCGGTATTTCGCCCGTCGCTACGTTCTGAGTTTAAATTCCGCCGAGGTCGACTTTGCCTTTCATCCTTTCGGGGTCGATAAATTAAGTACCAATTACGCACTGGGGTCGATGTAATCGACTTAATCCGTGTGTCTATCCTTGTTTGTCCCCTCTATGTTTAGCCCCTTGTGGGTAGTAAAGAAACGCATATACATATATAAGCGCAGTTATGGCTTTGTGGTAAGATGTTTCCTTCCCAATCACATACTTCCAGGTTCAATCCACTGCGTGGCACTCTGGGCAAATGTATTCCACTGCAGCCTGAAGCTGACCAAAACCTCTAGAGTGGATTTGTTAGACTGCAACTCAAAGAAGGCCGTCGTATATATATATATATATATATATATATAATATATATATATATTATATATATATAATATTATATGTATGTATGTATGTATGTATGTATGTATATAATATATAATATATATATCAAGGGATTTTGTATGATTGAGTATATATTTATATATATATATATGTGTGTGTGTGTGTATCTATGCTAAGTATGACGATATGTATAGGCATGGATGGGTGGATTTTATCTCCTTGTATGACATAAATTCAGTTGAAATGCTATTTTGGGTTCGAAATTGAATTCTTGTCAAAAACCTACCATTCTGATTTGACCAATAATTATTCATCTGATTATTCAAGTTTGAATTAAATTCTCATTCTACAGACAGATATGTAAGTGTCATATGGGATATCTGTAACAAACGGACTGAATAACAAACATTGATATAAACATGTGTGAATAATAAGAATACACACGTAGTCACTGTGTGTTGCCCTGTCGGTTGGGTGGGTTGGGGACATCGCTTCCCAACCAAGTGGTGCCATTCTCTATACCTCTGTCTTGGGAAACGGTTTTCTGCAATAGACTGTCTGTTGCCCAGTGCTTCCGTGTCGGATGTTTGGAAGACACGAACAGTAAGGATTCTTGCCACACACACACACACACACACACACACACACACACACACACACGCACACCACACACACACACACACCACACACACACACACACAGACGCTTGCGCGTGCATACACACTCATACGTACATACAATCATCTGCATATAAGTTTATATAAATATGCACGCATACGTATATATGTACATATGTGTGATTGTGTGTATATGTATATATATATATATATATATATATATATATATATATATATATATATATAATATATATATATCTATATGTATATATATATATATATATATATATATATATATATATATATATATATATATATATATATATATATTATATATATATGTATGGTGTATGCATTCATCACATGCCTATTATATTCCCATTTCTGTAAAGCACACACAGACACAGACACAGACACACACACTACCTGTCTCACATATCTGATCCAGGAGTGCTCAATACAATCATAGAGCACCATAGTTTATTTAAACTAATCCAGCGTCCAGTTACTCTGGAATTTCCATGGTATGCGGCCGCTTCTTGAGACAAGTATAAATAGTTTCGATGCTTTCGAAGGGAACAGCTCCAGCATGTCAAAGAAAAAAAGTTTAGTTAGACATCGCTGATCCGGCATAACTAAACAATGTACACACACGCCCGCACAGGCACGCACACACACACACACGCACACAGTGACACACACACACACACACACCACACATACACAACACACACACGAACACACACACAAGTTGGTCTATATGTCGGACCATGCGCTTACATTATGGAGTAACTGCAATGTTCTAATCATACAACACGAAACAAAATAAGAGAAATGAGAAGAAATGGATAATGCGTTGATACTCTAGAATTCTACCACACAAATTGCGAAATTAACAATGGCATCAATAACGGTAACATAGCACAATGATAGCATGAATACATATACAACATACATATGCATATACGTATATAGACACATACATATATATAAAGATGCATACATATACACACATATGCATGTACATATATATATGTGTGTGTGTATGTATATGGATCTATTTATAAGTATGAATGTATATATATATATATTTATATCAATATCTATCTGTTTATATCCACATATCCTTAGCACAATGATAGCATAAATACATATAAATACGTACTAGGAAAGATGGACGATGGTCACGTGAACAACGAGAGAGAATAAAGGAGGAAGATGGAGAGAGAGAGAGAGACAGATAGACAGATAGAAAACGGTGAAGGAGAGAAAAAAGAATTAGAGAAAGGATTAGAGAAAACGAAAGGGAAATAGAGAGGGCAAACGTAACCATCGTCCATCTTTCCTTTCCTTACGTTATTATCTTTCTTTTCCTTCAGTCTGTTGTGCAGTCCAGACGCATTCCTATCTGTCTCACCTATCTTTTCTCTTAATAAAGAATCTTCTTCCAACGTTCGCTACCTTACTTCGTCTGAGCCTAACATCCCTCCCTGTTTGTATTGGCTGGGTTTGGTCTGTTGTGTGCCCTGTTTTTGTTACCAACTTTGACCCTCCGCAAGTCCTAAATTTCATTTTGGTTCGTGGGAGCAACTGTTTTCAAAGTCTTATCTTGTCGTTCATTGCTCGAAATAAGGAGTAGAAGGACAGCCGATTACTGATGAAGGGTCGTTTTTATGTTCCTTGTCTTGTTTTCTATTCGTTTCTCTCGCTTTTGTGGACCCAACGTTATTTTCATATTTCAAGTTGTTTACGTTTTGTGACGTCCAGTACCTATATATGCATACCTGTATACATACATATGTATATATGTACATATGTGTGTGTATATATGCATATATATATATTATTTATATTATGTATATTTACATATATTCTCATACGTGCACACCCACACACATAAGTACGCATATATTGATACCGATAATTGAACAAGCATGTATATATGCATCTCCACTCACTCAAATACACACATACGATACGCATGTTCCACGTACATGTGCGCGTGTGAATGTGTACTTGAGCATGTGTACGTATGTATATTTATGTTTATGTTTGTGTGTGCGTGCGTGTACGTGCGTGTACCAATCCTAATTTAATGAAGCAGTGATTCTATATTTTAAGCGAACCTAATTGAAATAAACGAAATAAAGTTTCGAGGTTTGATGCCAGAAGATGCAAATTCTTCGTTTATTTAAGAGTATGATTGATTCAACCATAATTGTTTGCAACAACCAATTTTCAAAGACCTTATCAGAATCATCCATTAGATGCATTTTGTACTTTATTTTCTGTTTCCTCAGAGAGAAAGGAACTTCTTCTCTAAATATATTTAATCATAAATAAATTATAAATTTCCTGGTTATTACTTCTCGTCATCGTTTGTCATTCTCTTGCCAGAATCCATCCTGACTATATTCTTCCTCTGCGATAG
>NC_043009.1:33333254-33343254 GCF_006345805.1 Octopus sinensis | reverse complement strand
AGTTATATGGTTTAAATCATGGAATTGCTGGGTAGTGAGTTCGAATTTATTGCTTGCTTTGGCAAGAATACTGAAACACATGGGTGAAAGTGAAGTGAGATAGATAGATAGAGATAGATAGAGAGAGAGAGAGAGAGAGAGTGAGAGTGAGAGTGAGCGAGAGAGAGTGTGTGATTGAGAGAGAGGGATAGTGTGTGAGTGAGAGAGAGAGTATGTGAGTGTGTGCGGGAGAGAGTGAGAGTGAGAGTGGGCAAGAGAATGTGTGTGATTGAGAGAGAGAGAGAGAGAGTTAGAGAGAAAGAGTGAGAGAGAGAGTGTGTGTGCATGAGAGAAAGAGTGAGTGAAACAGGGAGTGTAAGAGAGTGTGTGTGAGAGTGTGTGTGTATATGTGTGTGTGTGTGAGAGAGAGAGGGATAGTGTGTGAGTAAGAGAGAGAGTGAGAGAGAGACTATGTGAGTGTGAGAGAGAGGGAGTGGGAGAGAGAGTGAGAGAATGTGATAGTGTGAGTGTGAGTGTGTGTGTGTGTATGTATGTGTGTGTGAGAGAGAGAGAGAGAGAGTGAGAGGAACAAGATTCTTGTGAGGGCGGTTCAGTGGAGTCGAGCATGTGATTTTGGTTGTCACATCTGATCGATAAATTGAGAAATTAAGGCAGAACGAGAGTGTGATTATTTTGTCGACTCTTCAAGAATGGTGTCAGGAAGGGAGGTAGTTAGACCGGAAGTTCCAGTCTTACTGATTACAATATAATGTGGAATTCATATAATATGAATTCTACACTATGATGACAGGATCGTGAGCACGCTGGGCGAAATGCTTCAAGTTCTGAGCCCAGAATTCCGCCGAAGTCGATTTTGACTGTCATCACTTTCCGGGTCTCGATGAAACAAGAACCGTTTGGATGCTGGGGCCGATGGTATCGATTTACTCGCTATCCCGAAATTGCTGGCCTTGTGCCAAAATTTGAAAGTAATATTGAAACAGGAGCAAATAGAAATTATTGCATAATATTTGGGACGTGATTCCTTGTCAGACGTATTTGTGGTTGTACCTTTTGACAGGAGAGTTAAAAACAGGAGTTTTTGGAGGACAAAGCGGCAGATGTATAAAATGACAGACCACGTGACGCTCATTGTATTCCCAATAAACAGGATCAAATAGTTGAAATTTGGTTGCTCTCATGGCTCAGGCTAGCATGGTCAACCTCTGGTTTGGCACAGTCGCACCTGTGTGTGTGTGTGTGTGTGTGTGTATGTGACCGCGCGCACGTGTGTTTGCGAAACAGCGAAATGTCGACGACAATTAGAATAGGTAAAGCTAGAAGCAAATGATGATGATGATGGTAATAATAATCATAATAATAATAATAATATTAAAGCTGATGATGATGATGATGATGCTGATGCTGATAAAAACATATAACCACAATAATAACAACAGTAGCAACTACAAATCGATGAACTGAATCAAGTTGTTTTAATAACAATCAAATATTCTGATGCGATCAACCAAAACAAGCAGCAGCAGCAGAATGCCTGCTGAATTATTTAGTATGCAATGTATATGGCGTGTGCGTAGTATATGATGCATATGAAATCATACACATATACAGATATACATATATATATATATTATATATATATATATATATATATATACATACATATATTATATATATATATATATAGATATACATATATATATATACATATATATATACAGATATATATATTATATATATGTGTGTGTGTGTGTATGTATGTATCTATGTATACAGATATATATATTATATATATATATACAGATATACATACTCACATGCATATATATACATTCATATATATATACACACATATATATTTACATACATGCATATATGTATACATACATACACACATATATATATGCATACATATTTATTTGACTATTTATCTATAATTGTGAGTCTGTGTGAATATATATATATATGTATATATATATATATATATATATATATATATATATATATTATATATATATATGAATATATATGAGTATTTATATATGCGTTTGTATGTGTGTGTATATATATTCATATTGATATACATAAATATATAGTTTTATATACAGGCAAGTACTTTGCATACTCAATAACTCGCTAGACATTCACACACACACACACACACACACACGAACAACGCTCATAGATATATATATATATATATATCTATATATGTATCATTTCTTCTGACGAGTGGGGAGATTAAAGTCGAGTAAAAATGATCGCAGACATATTCCAACCGAGATTAAACAATAATTGAAAATGGCGTTGTTGATATTTTTTTGCCCCTTAAACAAGAAACAAAAGTGATTTAGTTTAAAGCAACTGCGGAGACAATTTATTTAAGTTGAACAAGTTTTCTAGTTCGACACAAAACTACATTTTTGAAATTTTATTTTCTTCCTCGTCTATTGAAATATTTCACAAGACCAAACAATCGACTGATTTCTCAGTAGGAAACGCTTCCAGTACATACATATATATAAAACATATAGATACAGGCGCGTGCGCGCGCACACACACACACACGCGCGTACACACGCGCGCACACACACACAGATATATGTTTCTGTGTATGTATATACACATGAATATATATATATATATATATGTGTGTGTATATATATAAATTTATATACATGTTTATATATATGTATGTATATATAATATATGTTTGTGTGTGTATATATAAATATAAATGTTTGTGTGTATATACACGCACATATATATATATATTATATATATATATATATATATTATATATATATATATACAGTCATGCACACGCACTCACACAGACTCACACACACATACTCACACACACATACTCACACACACATACACACACACACACATACATATATATATATATATATATATATATTATATATATATATATATATATATATTATATATATACATATATACAGTCATGCACACGTACTCACACTCACAGACACACACACACAAGCACGCACATACGCTGACACACATATATTATTTACACGGTAGATTCAGAAAAGTATGTAGAATAAATTACATTTTTAAATTTGTATTTCCAGGCGGGTGAGGTGGTAGGAAGCGTGAGTGGGGGGGGAATCTCTTGTAACAACAGGATAATGACAGCGGTGATGATGGTGATGATGATGATGATGATGACGACGACGACGACGACAATAACGAAGACCATGGTGATGATGACGACGATGATGATGAATATGACGATGATGATGATGACGATGATGAGGACATGAATTATGATAATATGTATCGTTGAAAGAAAATTTGGTTGCTATTTGGAGTGCAGATACTGTGAAGTGGTTAAGAAGATAGGTTCGCAAAGACGAGGCTTTGGGTTCAATTCTATTGCGTGGCATCTCGGACAAATATCGCTGAAACTTTTCGTGTGGATTCCACCTTTCATTCAAATAACTAGTTTTGTGAAACAAAGTGTTGAGGACAAAAGTGTTTGTGGAATATTCAACCACATACACGCACACGCACACATACACAGACACACACAAAGTTGATCAAATAATTGGAATACTAATCGTAGCAAGTGACTGAGATCCACATAATTCTCCTCTTAGAAATGGCTGTTACGAGGTTCCATAACATGACCTCTTCTTCGTTTATATTAATCTTATTCAGCTATTTATGATTCATTGCTGAATGAAAGTCTCAACTTCCAATCGCCAGTTGTAGGTCTGTTTAGTTAAACTTGGGTTTATCAGTCGGTAAATTGCAGACTGGACAGGGTACACTAACGATAAAGTGATTGATTAACCATCGACGGTTATATTGGTTACAAGACATAGGATTGTTCATGTATTAGACATGGTTCTTTTCTTTAGTCTCTGGCCTGCGTGGTTAACCTAGGGCTACACAACAGCAACAGCAACAGCAACATCAAAAGTGGTCAGCAGTTATAAGGGAAGGCTTTTGGACCTTACTATTGTTTCTCAGTGGTTCTTGAGTGGTTCTTTATTTATCGAGTGCCCGGAAGAATGAAAAAACAAAGTTGATATTGACGGGATTGAACTCAGAACTTTAAAAAAGGAAACCAGGAAAAAATATTGCAAAACATTTCCCCCCAACGCTCAGGTGATTCTGCCTTCTTGTTTCCTTATACCTGTGTATTATTGTAAGTTAGCCACAATGCTATTATGGTGAAGTTCACAGTTGGAATCCATAGCTTTTCCAACCAGAAAGGAAAGTCACTGTCATATTTGTATGAGTTCTGTGTGTTGTGTAGTTAATTTGTTCAACAATAAATAAAATAGACAGCAAATGACTCTAAGCATTGACCTCGATACATGGCCAGTCATTTGTGGAGCACGGTTCTCTTTGATAGCCACAGCGCATTTAAACAACGATTGAACATCTTATCATATCTGTCTGCTGTTTTCTGATATTATAATTCGAAATGCATAACATAATTAGCAACGATGCATTATTAACGGACAGTTTGATGTGCACGGAGTATTTGTTCAACAAAATCAAACGCTATATAAAGAAGGTTGATCTGTAAAATTAACTTTTGAATGCAGTGAACCAGTGATTAGAGCGTCAAACTAACGACGCTATAGTTCACAAAAGCATGATTAAAACAAAAAAACACAAAACAAAACAAAACAAAACAAAAAGTTTGTTTCAGTCTGCCAATGTAGATTTTCCGATCTATCAACTTTGCATTTGATTAATTGCTGTGGTCGCTTCAGTGACCGCTTCACTGGACAGTTTTGATGATTTAATTGGATAGTGAAGTGTCTAGCAGAAACTATTAAGACACTATTTCACTTCAAATGATACACCGACCTAATGAATGTTCATTGAGGAAAGTCTCCAACCGATGCTACTACCTTGCGTTACAATGGTAAGATAGAAAGATGGAACCGGCAGCAAATATGTAAAAAAAATATTCGGAGTTCAGATGGAATTGGTGGAAATGTTTTAATCGACTCAGTAAAACTGTTTGATCTTAGCTGAGATGCCAAAGTTAAGCGATGTGTTCTTCACTGGAATTCCCATTCTGTAACAGTGGAATACTCAGAATCTTGAATTACTGACTGTTTTAATCGTTATTAGAATCACCATTCTATGACAGTGGAACGGGCCAAGCTATGAGTTACCAACTGGTTTAACCAATTTTGGAACCACTCTGTTGTTGAGATGATTTGAAAAATAGAGAAAGAATACGCAAAGTTGCTTTAAAAAATTGTGGAGGTGGTGGTGTATTTGGTATAGGCAGGAAATGGTAACAGCAGTAGCAAAAAGATAATAATGATGACCAAGGGAGGTTTCACTTCTTGTCAATATTATTATTATTTTTTTCAACTTTTCGCGAAACACACATTATGCTGAGCGTTACACATCCAGGTTTTCTTTGAGTTATGTTAGTCCGGCTGTTTTGAGGTTGCATGGGAGTTCACAAGTGCTTCCTGAGGAGCTCGCTGCCGACATTTAGGATGTTGGCCTCTTCGCATTTCAGCACTAAGTTTATGTATTTGTTTTTGCTGTTGTTTAGTAAGTGCCGTATGAGAGAGGCAATACACCATTCGAAGGCTGTCGGCACTGACCTCAGACCCTTTCCTCCTTTATCTCTTCTTAGGTAGAGCCTGTGAATATCACCGTTTCTGTGGAAGTTTCCAGTTCATATTATGATCTTGTGGATTTAATGTCTATGGAGTGGATTTCATCTACAGACCAGCCAAGTGTTTCAAATGTTGGAATCAGCACTGATACCGAAAATACATTGTGAGATGTTACTTTGTTGTAAGAAGAGAATTCCGGCTGCCATATTTTTCTTAGTCTAGTATGATATTTTTGGGTCACTCCATCTTTATCCACAGCCCCTTCGTATGATATATTTTCATATAGGCTTAGGCATGTGTAGTATTAATTCTGTTGAACGAACAGGGGGGGGGGAGATTAAGAGACTGTTGATGCAGATATCTTGCGTCTGGGGAACTGATTTTCCACTTTCAACAACAATCAAATACGATAATTCTTTTGTCTACATTTCATTCTTATCTCAGCTAAAAATGTTATCAACTTAAGCTGTTTTTGGCATATATATATATATATGTAACTTAAATAATGACGCACACAGTTTCACTAATTGATCTAATGAGATATTAAAACTTCTAAACCCAAATTCTCATAACGATCGCAAACCTAATCAATAATATTACCACAAGTATTTCTAATCGCTCTTTTTGTAGAGAGATTATTGATAACGTGGATCCTTATTATAACAACGTTTTAGCGAAGAGGTTAGTGCATGCTATCATATTTTGTAAGTAAATAGGCTGAATCAAACTTTAGTCACTGCGCATCTATAATAGGATCTACCATATTGGGCTCATCCATATTTACAGTTGAAGTGATTGAGTAAGGGTTTAGTTGAATTATAGCAAATGTATCCTTGTACTGTTAACTTGAAATGACAGGATATTCAGTCTTATATTGTAAAAATTATCAGAAGTTTGTTTTTAAAAGCAAAGATACTATACAACGGAGAGCATGTCCCGCCCAATACAGTTTCTTTAAAGCATGATGGATTTCTAATCTCAGTCAGTTTGTAATGGTAATATTAAAGAATTCGTCAAAATTTCATTTCGTTATCATTTCCAAATATAGCAGATATCATTAAACAGCCATATGTTACAAGATCTGGCTGAGGTGTAAAACCTAAGATCATCCATCCATGATGTTGCATTGAATTAAATGTTACGTATTGATTGATTGAATGTGTATGTATTGGAAGCTGATCTATGATTACAATTTCGATACTATGTGATAGAATTATTGATCATTCGATTGGATATATTTACATATAATATTGACCCAAAATGTGCATATGATTACAGTGGGTCAGTGAGAAGTGTCACATAATTTGAATCTCAGCATGAAGCAATTTTATCGATCTATCGATTCTATAATCTGTAGGATACTGTATTTGTCAGAATTGGACATGGACGGAATTTAATTAATTTCTATCTTTGCAAAAAGAAGAGAGACTCTATATTATATCTAGTTATGTGGGAGTTGTTGCCCTTCCATTATAATAAGTACATGGGTATTTTTTTAAATATTACTCTATTAATATGTATTATCAGACGAAACTAATCCATCACTCTTATTAGACCCAACTACTTCATCACTGTAATTATCAAGCCAAATTCAGCTATCACTTTTATCTATCAGACGAGCTAATGAGAGAAACCTACTGCAAAACGACCCCCATATCTCTTTAAAACCTTACTTAAGTGCTTTTGAAAAGAAAGACACATTGATGACTGTAGTCCCAGATACATCTAGAAAATATGGCGAGGTCCTTTGGTCATAAGACAGCTGAATCAAGAAATGTAGCTCATAGCTACTGCCTAAATTAAAATAAATACTGTCAATAAACAACACATATTCCTTAGTAATCTTATCAGATGGTAAACCGTCAGAGACGTTGAACTTGTTAAAGGTTAAATGTTGTTTGAGATTAGTACGATAATGAATTTACAAATATTTGAATGAAACTTGTTTTTCAGCATAGAAATTTTTTCCCTTTTATTTGGCATTGATACAATTTAGCGTCAGATACTTTCTTCTGGTGCTTTAATTCTTCACCAAGCAATATTGAACAAAATATTTCCTTCTGGTGTCATATTTCCTGACTAACCAATTCGGACCAAACATTTCCTTCTCGTGTTCTTTATTTTGAACCAAAATAATGCTGATATAATGTTTGTTTTTCAACCATCCTCCTCCGTTTCTTTAGACTATGTTGGTTTTTGTAATATATTACAGTTCCATAAATGGTAATTGGAAA
Source organism: Octopus sinensis (assembly GCF_006345805.1). Taxonomy (NCBI): domain Eukaryota; kingdom Metazoa; phylum Mollusca; class Cephalopoda; order Octopoda; family Octopodidae; genus Octopus; species Octopus sinensis. The sequence continues at coordinate 33,335,387 of NC_043009.1, read as the reverse complement.
CAAGCAGGCATCACAAAAAAAAAAAAACTTTATTGGATTAAAAAGAGATATTTATCTGGTATTTATCAATAACTGAGAATGATAAAAAAAGTGATATAATTAAATTTTAAGTGGAAAATTTTTAACGGCTGGTCAAATAGTATGTCTACCGTTTTGTTAAAGAGTCAGGAGTTAAAATCTTGTTTAGTGTTTATATTTTGGGAAAGACACCTTACATGTCCTTACAGAGAATCAATGAAGAGACAAGCCAACGAAGGAGGCTTCTGATAGTCTGACTTGCTAGAAACAACAACTAAATCTCCTTCAAATCTAGTTGGTGCCATAAAACCGAAGATCATATATCTGTTCGATAAGGAACTTTTAAAGAAACTTGGAGGTAAACAACATCAACATGATATTACAAAAACAAATGAGGAAGCTATCCAATGATACTACCATAATTGCCAAAAATAACAGCAAAAGTTTTCTAAAATAAGACAAGGCTGTCTTAAAAATGTCACAACTAGAAATGTTCATTATAAATTAACTATATCTGACGACTGTCATGTATATCCCAGTTTTTGAATTAGTACACTGTATCATTGCATGTCATAGAAGTGACCCAAAAAGTTTGTGAGAAGTAGAGCATCTGGCTGTAACAACCTGCCTGAAAAATTCTATCCAATCCCCAACAATACGGAAAAGCAGACATAAAACATTCATTATGTTGAATGCTAAGTTTGAGGAAAAGTGAGATTAGTCTCGACTATATGTTCTTGATGACAGATCATCATTAACTTCGGGTTACACGTCAATTATGAGGAGACAAAAGTTCACTCAGGTGTTACGAATTAGATTCCCAGGAAACCGACGAATCATTAGGAAGTATGTTAAGACTGGTTCTTCTGTCATGAAAACAAAAAAAATTCTTATTTTTGCGATTTAATTATTTAAAAGTCAGACTGTAAAAATATTAAACCATATTGAAGTTATCAATATCTTGTAAGTATCTCAATTTTCCAATCATATTCAGTTAATTAAACATCGAAATTAGAGATTTCTTTTATATGGAGAAAATAGACGGATGACATAAGTATTTAATTATATAATAATTAGTTTTCTAAAATTGATGAATTAGAAGCAATTAGCATGATTTCGCTTACATTAACATGTGCTGTAAACTTGAATAAAAAAGAAATGTCTAACTCACGTCAGCATTTTCTTTTGTCAAATTGCCACAAATTTCATAGATTTAACATTTCTTATCATTTACATCAGACATTAATATCTGGAACTTATCCAAATTCTTATCCACTTAAAATGGCTTTTGTTTCAATGCCAAACAAATTTTGGTTATTTGAAAAATCATCTTCTAACAAAGTACATTAATTAATTTTAACAATTATGAATAATTATTGTAGCTTATCTTTCTGTTCTGTCAGTTGATATACTGTTGTGTAGGTCGGAGATAATGTTATATGTGTCTTGGATAATGTTTCCGAGTAAAGAAGCAGGATTTGATTCCTACGCTCTTTAATGTCTACCGAAAACAAATCTAAATTGAAGAAACTTTTGAGTTTTGGAACGAGTTTTGCCAACCGTGACACACACACCTGCTGTTTACATCAAAATTATTTTCACTGCAATAGAGACGATTTAATTAAGTATTTGTAACTCTGAAGTTTGGTGAATTCTACATTTTGATAGTTAAGTTTTACTTCATTAAGAAGAATCATTCACAATAACAGCCTAATTTTGGGTGGATTTCCGATAAACCTATAATCAGAAATGTTCCATCATAATGTTTACATATATTTTCAAACGTTAACTTGTTATCTCTAGAAGACAAGTTTCGCTAAATACAGCGTATAGATCTGTTTGATATCTTCAATCTGCTTATTTGTTATTTGAAAACAATTAAAATTTTTTAGTACTCAGCAATAACAACGAGAACAGCAACATCAAAAACAACAACAACAACACCAAAAACAACAACAACAACACGTAATTGTCCACTTCTACGAAAACATTTCGATGCATCTGTTACTAACATCAACGTAAGGTTTGCTACTTTTTCACGTTATTCACCTCAATGATTGTGGAAGGCATCTCACAAATATCTAACCGAATAAAATCTGATTTCGAAATTTAACA
>NC_043009.1:33320754-33323254 GCF_006345805.1 Octopus sinensis | reverse complement strand
CATGCATAGTGCATACATGCATACATTACATACATACATACATACATACATACATAAATGCATACATGGTGGCTGCCCCCTCGTTATCGAGTATGGTCATTGCACAAAGCTTAATCAATGTTGTTATCGTGCAATGCCTGTGCAAGAAGATTTTTTTAAAGTAAGGAAAGACTGTGCACTAAGTCAATCCCACTCACTAAGCAACAGCAGCTATAATCCGAAAAGTAGAACAAGTCAACATCATCGGTAACTACTGAGTCGCAGGTTATACATACATATATACATACATACATACATACATATAGTGGAAGCTTGACGATATCCACAACCCAGACATCAAAACTAGAAATGAACTGACCACCACTGGCAACTTCCACATAAACGGCGGCGCCAATAGGATCCACATCAAGTGAAGTGATGCCGGTAGAGGCACACTGTCACTCCAAACAGCCTTAGAATGTTGCATTGTATCGCTCAGACAATATTTGCTGAAGAGTAAAGAAAGAAATGAGGACATTGCATGCATACTCAAAAGTGAGAACAACATCTTCAGAGTTGAAGAAAAATTACTGTGCAGATTCTCTGAGAATACAACTGTCTCATGCGATCCAAAGGAAGCTGGACTGGACTACATTTGGTGGAGAAGTGGGTATCATATCAGCAAAAGCCGTGCTTGGGTACATATCCTGTAATTCAGAGGATAACAACAGCATTGACAAGAATGTGATAGATCCATTTCATCCCACCCAAAAGGATATGCATTCGTTATCCTGGAACGCGAAATAGCGACTAAATATTTGATAAACAAGATGCCACAAAACCTTCACACTGTGATAGAATATGTCGGCTCTGCTATACCTATGTGGAAGATATCATCCACATCATCAGCACCTGTTCCAAAATGTCTATAAGATGCTACCTACCTCTGAAGTATGATATAGTTGCAAAGACCTTTCACAACGCTATTGGCAGGAAGGATAGATTTGACACACACACACCACACACACACACACACACACACACACACACACACACACACACACACACACACAGACACACACACAAAAACACGCACATATATGTCAGAACCAGCAGGTATTCATACCATTAGAAAGGAATATTGGTGGAACACTCCCATAAGAACAGCAATTCGGTGCAAACATTATAGACCTGATATTGTTTTAAGGGACAGGTAATGAAAATCATGCACTGTTGTGGAGGGTAACTGCTCAACGGATGTGAATGTACCATGAAAAGCCCAGGAAAGAAGAGAGCATTTATGGTCAATTAATGCAAAACTTACAACACTTATACCTTGACCATAAATTCTCATTTGTAGCTATCATCTTAGGTGCATTAGATTAGACTGTGGACCTTCAAATTTACACAAAAAGCTAGAAACACTAAGTCTAAACTATTAGCAGCACAGTGAAGATTTCTAAGATATTCCCAAAATTCTCCGTCTGAGATTCTTTAGAGGTATAGATGTACACACCCATATATGTGCACCAACAACTCAACCACATATTTACAAATAGCAGGAACTCTCTTAACATAAACTGTCTTGTAGTTTTGTTAGCGACTGGCTTGAACTCTAAATAACTCTCTAAATAAAACTCAAAGAAAAAGCATACATATATATATACTACATATATAATTACACACATACACTATTTTTCAGTTTGGACGGGCATAGCCTTGCGTGCATGATCCAGCAATCGTTCAGACATAAATGATATGGCTACTCCGTGGAGTAATGTGAGAAAAAGGGAGAAAAAATTGCGAGAAGGAACCTTAAGTTAAAGAGGACAAAAATTTGTCCCTTTAGCCCTTCAACGTTCAGGATTTAGATTTAAAAAGCACAGAAAAAGCAAATTATGCCTGGTGGTGGATAATCAGGAAAGAAAAAAAATTAGAATGTGCTAAACTGTTTCTAATCCGGCAAGGTGGGTAACTTTCAGTTCGATAATAGCCACTAGTCTACTTGCATACATCTTGTAAAAATTTCTGATCCTAGAACTCTCGCACCAGTGCTCTACTACAAGATGCAGATCGGTATAGTTCTTCGATCTAATAAAGATGTGTGCCACACAATTTTTTGACCCATTAATATATGACCTAGATCTCTCTACTTGATGGTGTGCGGTCCCTTGTTGTCCTTCAGCTTCCGGTTATCACTTGCCAGTTTTGTGCTTTTCTTTCTGTTTGAAAGAAGGCTGGACGCAGACGCACCTTGTTTTCAAGTCACTTTCGCATAGTCTGATGTTGTTTTCTTGTCCCCTTATTTGGCGGAACAGAGGTGATCTCGGCTAACTATGCATGCCTGGTCTAATGAATAAGGATCTGGATTCTTAAAATTGCAGTTTGGAGTGACCATCTTAGTTGATCCTTACGTGAAATGATCTTATGATCTTTTTCATATCAGTGTCGCAGTTTTACGAAACTTAAGCAGAAAATTTTAAAGAAAATCTTTGCTAGACGTACCATGGATATTTCTTAC
>NC_043009.1:33245754-33315754 GCF_006345805.1 Octopus sinensis | reverse complement strand
TGCTCAGTCACTTTCACGTTAATTTCACGAGCAGGATGATCCATTTATCGGATCAATTGGAACACTCGTCGTCATCACCGACGGAGGTTCCAGTTTATAGTGTGGAAATACATGTGGAAATAGAGTGAAGAAATACAGTGGTATTATAGTGTGGTAATCCTGTGGTAATATTGTGTAGAAATTTCGGTGGTGAGCTGACAAAATTCGTTAGCACACCGGGTAAAATGCTTAGCGGCATTTCGTCCGTCTTTATGTTCTGAGTTCAAATTCCGACGAGGTCAACTTTGCCTTTCATCCTTTCGGGGTCAGTAAATCACGTACTAGTTGGGCACTGGCCTTGTGCTAAAATTTGAAACCAATATTGTGTGGAAATATAGTGTAGTAATGTAGAATGGAAATTTAGTGTGTAAATATAGTGTGGTTTTTCTTCTGGTATTACAGTGTTGTAATACTGTGTCATAATAAATGTGTGGCAATTTTGTATGGTAATGCAGTGTGGAGATATAGTGTACTAATCTAGCATTCATTTCTACCAATGCCGCCGCCTCGATCCATCGAGAGAACCTCTAAATATTTGCACGATCTGGTAGAGATAGCAGCTAGATTACTTTCTAATTGCGGAGAAAATGGTTGTATATCATGTACTATATCCAAAAAAAGACGTGTTGGTCATCTCGGATCAGGTTTTGACCATCAGTGTGAGCGATCAGTTCTAGCCTAGAGCTAAATTACAACTCCATCACTTTGATCCAGTGAGAGAGTCTATTTGCTCGGTTGTTAGAAGCAGCAGCGTAAACTACCTAAAATTCATACCGTCTCTATAAGAATAATTAATATTAGTGAAGTTCGTATTAGATAAAATAACAGGTAGCCCTAAAACGGATGATCGTTACTACAAAGACTTTGATCCTAATCTGCCTGATCGGGACGAATCGATGATTAAATATGGCCAAATAACTATAACCACTTGTTCTATCATCTTTGAACTAAAGAAGGAGACTCTACTTGGTAGCACCATTTGCTAGAAATAGCAGCCAGATAAGTCTCAATTCATAACGTACCAATGTAAAAATGGGAACAATGTAGTTCTTGATATATAAATTGACGGGATGGTCACGGCTGGAATATAATTGGTTATCGAGTTGCTGGATCAGGGCTGATTTGCAGGTCACAGCAGTGTAAACAATCAACAGCAACGCGGTGATGATTATTTATATTATATATATATATAAATATTTGTTTGTCAATATAAGATATATCAGAAAAAGAAGCACATTATAAAGAATAGAATAGTAAGCATTAAAACAAAAGTTAAATGGTTTTGTTTCCACGAAAGCCTTGTGGACAGCCCACCAGACTCTATACCTATACATACATGCAAACATGTATATATATATATATATATATATATATTTATATTTATATACATCGTTGTGGTACTCCGTCGGTTATGACGACGGGGGTTCCAGTTGATCCGGCCAACGGAACAGCCTGCTCGTGAAATTAACGTGCAAGTGACTGAGCACTCCACAGACACGTGTACCTTTAATGTAGTTCTCGGGGTGATTCAGCGTAACACATAGTGTGACAAGGCTGGCCACTTTGAAATATAGGTACAACAGAAACAGGAAGAAAGACTGAGAGAAAGATGTGGTGAAAGAGTACAGCAGGGTTCGCCAACACCACCTGGCGGAGCCTCGTGGAGCTTTAGGTGTTTTGCTCAATAAACCCTCACAACGCCCGGTCTGGGAATCGAAACCGCGATCCTACGACCGCGAGTCCGCTGAGTCCACTGGGCCATTGCGCCTCCACTACACACACACACAGACATATATATATATATATAAATATACATATATACGTACATACGTGCATACAAACACACAGATATAATCCAAGCTGTGTCCTCTTCATGTACATCTGCTTGTTCCAGTCCTCCAAAGTGGTGTGCAGATGTTATGCTTGTATGAGGTAGGCATAAATAGTTAAAAAAGAAAAAAACGGAAAATATGTTGGCAGAGTAACTGCATATCAAAACAGGAGACTGGAAGCAAACTTTTTGGTGTTATTTATTCCCCATTACTCATGTATCATTTGCTGATAAGAGTTACAAAGGTGTATACGTAGGAGAAACATGTAATATATCTCTATGTGCCTGTGTGTGTGCGTGTGTGTGTGTGTGTGTATGTGTGTAGTACTCTTCTCGCTTACCAAATTCCATTTCAAATGTCACAGTCAGCACAAGCCTATGGTACAAACCATTTCCCAATTCACCATGATGTGGGACCGAACTCGGATTCACGTGATTGCTAAGCGACTCATTTACTAACATAGCCATGAGTTTGTGTTTGTAAGCTGTTCATGTTTATCATTCTCTGTCCTTTCGAAAGCTGTCATGTTTGTTATTTCTATATTTCTTGCTATGTTTCACCAATATTCCTTACTTGAAGAATATTCAAGCTTCAAACATATCAATATTATGATTATTGATTTTGATTATCGATTTGTGTTACGTTTGTTTTTTTTTCTTTCTTCTTATTGTTGCTAATTGTCTGCTGCTGCAGAACATGTAAAACTAAAAGTAACAAATAGACACACACACGCACGCACGCACACACACACACACACACACACACACACACACACACACACACACACACACACACACACACACACACTCATTAGCATGCACACACGTATAGACACACTGACTCACTACCAATGTACCTAGCAATAATTACTTTACAAACACGCAGAGTCACACTCCGCTACTAACTTACAATCTCGTGCTCTGCTCTATTTACTAACGTTCACACTCACACTCCACTACCCACACTCTACTCACAGCCATACTCCACTATCACCATCAACACACACACAGAGCTACACTCAGCTACCACTATCAAGTTCAGCAAGTCACACTCCACGACCATCTTCATCATCCTCTCCACCACCACCATCACCACCACCGCTGCCACCACTACTAACACACCGACGCGACCATCACCACTACAACCGACACCAACACCACTGTCGTCATCACCACTACCACTACCTCTACCATCGCCGTCACCGCCATCAGCGTTACGGCCGCCAGCACCACAACTAACACCACTACTAGCGCTACTACCTATACCAATCAGCACTTTCCATCACAACTACCATCACAAACACAACCACCACCGCTACCGACTCGCAGTCACACGACACCAACACATCTAACCACCTACACCACCAATACTGTATGTAAGTATGTATGTATATATGTATGTATGCATGTATGTATATATATATATATATATATATATATATATATATATATATATATATATATATATATATATATATATATATATCATCTTATAACAAAGAGAATCACGTATATAAGTAATATGCCTCCATACACACACACATTTTACAGAAGAGAAAAACACGTACATAAACGTAGTAGAAAGTATACTAGAAAAACAAGGAACACACACACAAACATAAGAGAACTTAGGCTCATCCTTTAAACTGAGAAAAACATGTACACAAACTCAAAAGAAGGTACACACACACATCTTCTAATAGAGAAATACACATATACAAACATAAGAGAATTTACACGCACACTAATCTTACAATAGAGAAAAACACACACGCAAACGTATCAAAACATAAGCTTTACACAAAACTAAGAAGACACACTTTGAAATGTAGACAGATGTCATAGAGATCAGTGAACAGATCAGGGGTGGATGAGAAAATACTTTGATACTAATGACTGAATAATTACATCTATGTATGTACACACATACACACACCACGCACATGCATGTATATGTATGTGTGTGAGTATGTGTATATACATACACACACACATACACACACACACACACACACACACACACACACACACACACACACACACCACACACACACACACACACATATATATATATATATATATATATATATATAATATATATATATATATATATATATATATATATGTAGGTATGACTGGATGTGTTCGACGACGCGCGACAATTAAACCATCCAGGTTTCGGCTGTAATGTTAATCGCGTCAACTCCCTGCCTCCCCCGCTGTCACTTGAACACACATCGAGAGATGGCGGGGAGGCTATGACGTAATAGAAAAAGCACAACAATAACAAGGGAAAAAGAAGACAGGCATTGACTTAGTGTCACTTTATTTCAACGGTGACATGTTTCAGTATAGAGCAATACATGACGTCACACTATAGTTCAACCGGTAGATGCAGCTTATAGGGTCAGCATCGTGATAGAGTTGCAGAGGAAATACAAGCACGAGACTGGCAGCAACGAAATATAAACACACGTGGGGTACAGGCCAAAGGGTGAGAGAGTGATAAAGGACATAGGCTGTGAACCGACCGACATTAGTAGACGGTGGAGTGGTTTTTGTAATGGCAGAAACTAGCTACCAGTTATAGAACGAGTGACTAAGGTCGCTTTTACTTGACCTAACGGGAGGGGAGGGGTAAGCGGGAAGATAGCTTGCCAGCAAGGTAACGGGATGGACTCCCGATCACATAGTCGTGAGTTCGAATCTTGGACAACGCAGAATATTTTGTCCTTGATATGTTAATTTCAACTGATGTGATGTTCTGCCGGCTCCTAGGAAGAAGGGCCGAAAATCTCTCTAAGTCCTCTCACAGCTATATAGACACTTAAAACAATGAAATCGAGGTACGAAGATCCCTGGTCATACTCGCTTGCGAGTGACGGCTATGCACATGTATGTATGTCTATGTTTAATGTGCTTCTGCTGATATTTTACATGTGTATATCTGTGTATGGATGCATCAATATATGTTTGGGTGAGTGTATTTTTACGTGTATCTGTGTTTATGTTTTTCCTCAAATCTGTAATTAATATTTCTACTATTTCTTATTCATGTATAAATCCACGTGGATGCGCGTTTGTTTGTTTGTGTATGTTTGTGTCAGGTGGAGGGAGAGTATTCAACTCTATCCGATAACTAATCATATTATTACCACCTCTTGACATTTCTCGTCCTCCTAATGTTTATTATTATCACATCATAATGTACACCTGTTTCTGTAATATGCATTATAATATCAACCATTCACTGCATACTTGAAACAGCTGTAAAGATATATTCACATCCTGTAAATGTATGTAACATCTTATAAATGCAGTTTTTATACCTACAACTGTTTCTCCATCTTTCTGCTTCACACACACACAAACAGAGACACACAGACACACAGACACACACACACACAACACACACACACACACACCACACACACACACACATATATATATATATATATATATATATATATATAATATATATATATATATATATATATATATATATATATATGTAGGTATGACTGGATGTGTTCGACGACGCGCGACAATTAAACCATCCAGGTTTCGGCTGTAATGTTAATCGCGTCAACTCCCTGCCTCCCCCGCTGTCACTTGAACACACATCGAGAGATGGCGGGGAGGCTATGACGTAATAGAAAAAGCACAACAATAACAAGGGAAAAAGAAGACAGGCATTGACTTAGTGTCACTTTATTTCAACGGTGACATGTTTCAGTATAGAGCAATACATGACGTCACACTATAGTTCAACCGGTAGATGCAGCTTATAGGGTCAGCATCGTGATAGAGTTGCAGAGGAAATACAAGCACGAGACTGGCAGCAACGAAATATAAACACACGTGGGGTACAGGCCAAAGGGTGAGAGAGTGATAAAGGACATAGGCTGTGAACCGACCGACATTAGTAGACGGTGGAGTGGTTTTTGTAATGGCAGAAACTAGCTACCAGTTATAGAACGAGTGACTAAGGTCGCTTTTACTTGACCTAACGGGAGGGGAGGGGTAAGCGGGAAGATAGCTTGCCAGCAAGGTAACGGGATGGACTCCCGATCACATAGTCGTGAGTTCGAATCTTGGACAACGCAGAATATTTTGTCCTTGATATGTTAATTTCAACTGATGTGATGTTCTGCCGGCTCCTAGGAAGAAGGGCCGAAAATCTCTCTAAGTCCTCTCACAGCTATATAGACACTTAAAACAATGAAATCGAGGTACGAAGATCCCTGGTCATACTCGCTTGCGAGTGACGGCTATGCACATGTATGTATGTCTATGTTTAATGTGCTTCTGCTGATATTTTACATGTGTATATCTGTGTATGGATGCATCAATATATGTTTGGGTGAGTGTATTTTTACGTGTATCTGTGTTTATGTTTTTCCTCAAATCTGTAATTAATATTTCTACTATTTCTTATTCATGTATAAATCCACGTGGATGCGCGTTTGTTTGTTTGTGTATGTTTGTGTCAGGTGGAGGGAGAGTATTCAACTCTATCCGATAACTAATCATATTATTACCACCTCTTGACATTTCTCGTCCTCCTAATGTTTATTATTATCACATCATAATGTACACCTGTTTCTGTAATATGCATTATAATATCAACCATTCACTGCATACTTGAAACAGCTGTAAAGATATATTCACATCCTGTAAATGTATGTAACATCTTATAAATGCAGTTTTTATACCTACAACTGTTTCTCCATCTTTCTGCTTCACACACACACAAACAGAGACACACAGACACACAGACACACACACACACAAACACACGCACACACTCACACACATGCACACAATTTAAGCAAAATAAAAATCTATGCAAAAAACATATAGTCTGATATCCATTCCATTATTGTACAATTGAGAGTTTCAACACCTGCGATTCTTTAAGTGATGACTAAATTTTCATGTTAATTGCAACAGTAATAAGGCTAAAATATTTTTCTCCTTCACGTTTGTTTTTTCTTTAAGACAACGGATTGTCTGTTGAGAAATCGAACCTAATTTATGCTAATATATATCAACACCTTATATTTGTTTTATATAATAATTTAAACGACTACATTTCTGCAGGTCTGTTTACTCGTTTCCATTGTTCAGAATTAAATGCATTTATACACAAGCGTGTTTATTTAGATATTATTATATCAGTGTTCCTTGTTATTTCTTCTGTATACATGCCAAGACAATAAACTATCTCTTGGTACATCGATCGTAAACAAAGGGAATGATATTCCAGCATCGTCACTGCACTTCATTCGAGTGCAACACATTGATATAGGCAAGTATTTAAAACCACGAACACACAATAAATGATTATGGATATATATCTTACGCATAATAATTTATGTTTGGAAGTGTTCATTCTATTTATCTATGAATGCTTTAATATGGCTCCATTTTGGTATTACAACGCCTCACCAAACACACACAAGCACACATACACACACACACACACACACAACACACACACACATATACATGTATGTATATGTATCTCAATGTATCCATCTAATATCGTATAGATCGTAATATCTATACACATAAATTTAACATGGGTGATTCTTTCTTGTCTTGGGATTCACGGTCCAACGGCTGGGTGGAATTACGCGAAAAATTACACAGATGTGTGGAATGGTCCGGTGGTGTTGCTGGGCTTTGTATTTTTCCATAGCTCCCATAGCTACCGAGATAATCAACTATAATAATACTCCTGTGCTTAAGAATGAGAAAGGAAAGGGTGATAGATGAATAAGGAAGGAAGGGGTGATGTCATACTTGGTAGTGGGATGATGAAAATTGTACGCTGAAAAATCAAACAGCCTTTCAACTCTGTGTGAATATATGTACGTGTATGTAAAACGGGGGTATGTGAATGTATGTGTGTGCGCGTGTGTGTGTTTGTATGTGTGTGCGTGTGCACGCACAATGGAAGTGGGATGTTTCATCTTTGTTCGCTTAGTATTTGGGTTTATTTTTTAATTTGGTTGAATCATGGTTGTTTTTTGTTTTGTTGGTCAGTTATTTTTAGCGTTTTGACAGAAAAAAGTCATTCTAAAATTGTTTTTTAATGTAAGCGTGCCCAAACAAGTCGAATGCTTACACAGTACAGGTTTTACAGCCACATCATCCAAACCGACCGGATGAAACCAGGCTTAGTTGCTAGTATATATATATGTATTATAAAATTATACATAGCGCAAAAGATGCTTGATATAGAATTCAATTAATTGGGTAGCGCCCGAGGATCTTGGAATGAGTAAGCTCTGAAGAAATGGCATTTAACAGTGTGTGAAAGGGTTATGCGTAAGAGGAGCTAGATGTTTATAGATATTTATACATATATTTATTTATTAGGTTTTTCACTAAATACATGTACAAGCATAGAGTTAATAACTACATACACGTATATTAAATAAATATACATACATATACGAGGTCTGACAAATAAGTATCCTGACAGTTGCCATAGTAATGAAGCTAAAGCGCGCAGAGTGAAGCTTTGCGCAGTTTACAACAGTGCTTGGAAGGAAGGTGTGGATCGTGTGATCGTCGCATTGACCATGACAGAGAAAGTTGTCATGGCGAAACCGGCTCAGAGTTGCAGAAAGTGTATGGAGAGGAGTGTATGAGCCGAACATAAGTGTACGAGTGGTTCAGACGCTTCCAAGATGGTCGAAAAAATGTCGAGAGTAATGAACCTTCTGGGAGACCCGCAACTAGCAGAACTGAAGAAAACATCGCAGAAGTGCGTGCAGCTGTGAGGGGAAAACGTCGAATCACCCTCCGTGAGTTATCAGGGGATGTACAGATTAGTTACGGTTTACTCCTTTATCATTGGATATTTGGGTATGAGACGTGTGTCTGCAAAGTTTGCGCCAAAACTGCTTTCAGCTGACCAAAAAGACACTCTGGTTTCAGTTGGACAAGATCTTGGTTGAGTCGAAAACGATGAAAACTTTTTGAAAAGTTTGCGTAGACCTCTGAGCAGATATCGCCCAGCTTTTGGCAAGATTTGATGTAGATTCTCCGCTCAACTTTCTCTGCCATGGTCAATGCGGCAATCACACGCTACACCCCTTCCTTACAAGCACCGTTGTAAACAGCGGAAGTGAGCAAGAAGTTAAAACTTAGTGCTCATGCACAACAGAATTTAAGATCAATCTATGACAAGCAGATTTTCTCTATGTGCTTTAGCATTGTTATTATGGCAACATTCCGGATACTTATTGATCAGAATACTTATTTAACCGTTAATGTTTTTCCCTAAATACATATATTTAATAGCTATATATTTTGTAATTATGTACACATATATTTAAATAAATAAACTCAGACATATACTAATAAACATGAAGGCATGCGTTTTATCATTAACGTCTTTTTTCATTAATATATACACACACACACACGTATTTAATAAATATATACATACAAATCTAATAAATATACACGCATATATTTAACCTTTAAGGTTTTCATCCTAGAACGTATATCCATGGACATATATATATTATACATTCTGTATAATACGCTAATACATAGATGAAGAGAAACATAAAATAAGCAATACATACGGTTAGGTTGCCATTTAGAAATTCAGCAATCCCTCGACTATCGCCGGTGTTACGTTCTAAAACCCCCCGCGATAGGTGAAAATCCGCGAAGTAGAGTTTATTCTTATTATCTTTCTAATTTGTATATATTTACTTTATTATAAATGCAAAATAACACCACGGAGGAATCGGCGTAAGCTTAAATAATAAACCGCGATAGGTGAACCGCGATAGGTTAACCGCGATATGGCGAGGGATTACTGAACAGATTTTTGCAATTTCGGATGAAAACGAGCCTACGACTATGAAGTGTGAAGATTGTATTTTTACCCCTTTTTATTTATATGAAATTTCTCAACTGAAGCCTAGTTGTTCCTCCACAAAAAAAAGGTTGGGATAGACACATCTCTGGTAGTCTGTTGACATGAACTCAGTACAGCAGAGATATACGACAAGGTTATAAAAACATTTATACAGATATACATGCATACTTACACAGGTACATACATGTATACCTCCAGTTTCTATATCCAGATTAATATATTTGCATTTATAGAAATAACAATTGGTGCACTTGGTTTTGTGATAAATGCCCAAGTGGTAAATTGGATCAGTTAGTGTTTTCAGAAAAAGAAATCAAACATCTAACTCGCCTATTACCAATACAATCTGTAAGCGGAACAGTAAAAGTATTCAAGACTTTATTCAAGTTTATAATGTGACATTGTTTTTGCTATCTACATTCTAATGACGGACTTTGTATCTTTGCTAGAAACCAGCTCCTTCTTCAGAGGAAGAATTTAGACAATTAAAAACAGAGGAGTAGATAGATAGATAGATAGATAGATTGATACATACATACATACATATATACATACATACATACATACATACATACATACATACATACATACATACATACATATATACGCAAGTGATCGGCTGAGACGCGGTCTATAGGCAGAACAATGAAAATATGCAAGACTTTACTAAAGTTCACCATACATATTTTATCCTTGTTGTTATTGAAATTTACAGCGATGAAGTTTTCTTTCTTTGTTAGAAACAAGCTTCTCGATTCTGAGAAGAATTCTAAAAATAAATATAAATATTGCGTGTGATACATAACAGAAACGCGAAGCAGACACTTTGAACAATGCAGGCAAAAAATGTTTTCGCCATTACTACACCACCAATCAACTAAAATATAAAAATCTCTACCTGAAAAACCGGAAATGGTGAAACTAATAGTTGTAATAATCAAGTTCTTAAATATATACTTGTATCTACATATATATATATATCTTTATATATATATATATATATATATATATATATATATATATATATATATATATATATATACATAAGCATATATATATATTAATATATATGCATATTTGTGTGTGTATGTATATATATATTAATATATATATAATATGTATATTAGTGTATGTGTATATATATTCATATATGTATATACATGTGCATGTATATATGTATACACACATGTACTTAATACTGCGTGAGTGTGTATATAGATGTAAGTATACATATGTGTATTTGCGTATGACTACTTCTGTGTATACATGTATGTTTTCATACATACATTCACAAATACACACTTAGTGCAGAATGAAGAGGAAATAAAAAAATACCAATAAGTGGTGGTTGAAGGGAGTGTAGGAGGGGTGAGTGGCGAAGAAAGAGGGTAAGAGGGTGAGAGAGAGAGACTGAAAGAGAGAGAGAGAGAGAGAGAGTAAGATAAAAAAGAGAGAAAATGGAGACGCAAAAAGGTTTTTAATCATTCAATAAAAAGAATGGTGTCGGTGAAGGGTGGGGTGGAAAAGAGGCGGTAGAAGAAGACGTAAGATGTCAAGTTTTTAAGAATTTGGGAAGAAATCATTGCAGCAATCGTTTCTAGAAGTTTCTATTCAAAGACAGAGAGAGACTTTCATTATCCTCTCACCACCCCATCCCCACCCACCAATTCCTGAAGACTTTGCTTCTTTTCTTTTTCTTTATTGTCGAAACAACTTTCTTCAGCTCATTGAAAATAGAATTTTCGGGAAGTGGAGGCGACATCGAAGAATCTTAAAAACAGAAACAGTCTACAAGTCTTTGTGTCGTTATCTGCTTCTGTCTCTGTTGCACAAATGTTGCAAGGTGACAAGCTGCTTGTCTGAAATCACTGAAGCGTATCTCTGCAGCTAATGTCTTTCAATTGTTCCCGCTAAAGATTGCTGCTATTCTTATAATCTCCTATTCTTGCAAGACGTCTTTCGTTTCTTTGCATTTCTTTGCAATTTTCATCCTGTCTGGCTAGACGCATTTAAGATATCAACGGTATCTACCTATCACTATCTATCTATCTATCTATCTATCTATCTATCTATCTATCTATCTATCTATCTATCTATCTATCTATCTATCTATCTATCTCTATCTATCTATCTATCTATCTGTCTATCTGTCTATCTGTCTGTCTGTCTGACTGTCAATCAATCTATCTATCTATCTATCTATCTATCTATCTATCTATCTATCTATCTATCTATCTATCTATCTATCTATCTATCTGTCTGTCTATCTGTCTGTTTGTATGTCCATGACTGTTTGTCTGTCTGTCTGTCTTTCTATCTATCTGTTTGTCTGCCTGTCTGTCTACCAGTCCGTCCATCGATCCATCCATTCACCCATCCATCGATCCATCGATGGATCGATAGATCCTCCCTCCTATATGTATAATGTATATGTATGTATATATACATGTGAGTGTGTGTGTATATATATATATATGTGTGAGTGTGTGTGTGTGTATATATATGTGAGTGTGAGTATATATATATATATATATATATACATAAGCATATATATATATTAATATATATGCATATTTGTGTGTGTATGTATATATATATTAATATATATATAATATGTATATTAGTGTATGTGTATATATATTCATATATGTATATACATGTGCATGTATATATGTATACACACATGTACTTAATACTGCGTGAGTGTGTATATAGATGTAAGTATACATATGTGTATTTGCGTATGACTACTTCTGTGTATACATGTATGTTTTCATACATACATTCACAAATACACACTTAGTGCAGAATGAAGAGGAAATAAAAAAATACCAATAAGTGGTGGTTGAAGGGAGTGTAGGAGGGGTGAGTGGCGAAGAAAGAGGGTAAGAGGGTGAGAGAGAGAGACTGAAAGAGAGAGAGAGAGAGAGAGAGTAAGATAAAAAAGAGAGAAAATGGAGACGCAAAAAGGTTTTTAATCATTCAATAAAAAGAATGGTGTCGGTGAAGGGTGGGGTGGAAAAGAGGCGGTAGAAGAAGACGTAAGATGTCAAGTTTTTAAGAATTTGGGAAGAAATCATTGCAGCAATCGTTTCTAGAAGTTTCTATTCAAAGACAGAGAGAGACTTTCATTATCCTCTCACCACCCCATCCCCACCCACCAATTCCTGAAGACTTTGCTTCTTTTCTTTTTCTTTATTGTCGAAACAACTTTCTTCAGCTCATTGAAAATAGAATTTTCGGGAAGTGGAGGCGACATCGAAGAATCTTAAAAACAGAAACAGTCTACAAGTCTTTGTGTCGTTATCTGCTTCTGTCTCTGTTGCACAAATGTTGCAAGGTGACAAGCTGCTTGTCTGAAATCACTGAAGCGTATCTCTGCAGCTAATGTCTTTCAATTGTTCCCGCTAAAGATTGCTGCTATTCTTATAATCTCCTATTCTTGCAAGACGTCTTTCGTTTCTTTGCATTTCTTTGCAATTTTCATCCTGTCTGGCTAGACGCATTTAAGATATCAACGGTATCTACCTATCACTATCTATCTATCTATCTATCTATCTATCTATCTATCTATCTATCTATCTATCTATCTATCTATCTATCTATCTATCTATCTATCTATCTATCTATCTGTCTATCTGTCTATCTGTCTGTCTGTCTGACTGTCAATCAATCTATCTATCTATCTATCTATCTATCTATCTATCTATCTATCTATCTATCTATCTATCTATCTATCTATCTATCTGTCTGTCTATCTGTCTGTTTGTATGTCCATGACTGTTTGTCTGTCTGTCTGTCTTTCTATCTATCTGTTTGTCTGCCTGTCTGTCTACCAGTCCGTCCATCGATCCATCCATTCACCCATCCATCGATCCATCGATGGATCGATAGATCCTCCCTCCTATATGTATAATGTATATGTATGTATATATACATGTGAGTGTGTGTGTATATATATATATATGTGTGAGTGTGTGTGTGTGTATATATATGTGAGTGTGAGTATATATATATATATATGCATACACATACAAACACACATTCATGCACTTGGTTATGAGGCATATACTCCCCATACGTCAATGTAATTGTCTTCACGGTTACGGAAGTACTTTCACCAAAAATGCACGGCAAATCTTATAAAGATTTCGAATTATTTGCGAATTCGACATGAATGTGTTGAATGGAAGGATAGACTCTAAGAACTAACTTCTGAATCGTCATATAAACGAAATATGCATGATCTTGCTAATCTTCCATCTGTTTCGGGAACTATATTTCTCATCAGGTAGTGTAAAAATGATGGAATCTGACTGTGACCAGAAGCCTCAGGAGTTTAGTGTAAAACCACTTGGAACTGACGATAGTGCTAAACGACACTTCTAAATGCAACTGGATGAGACGATCTTACGATGATAAACGCAAAATTAACTTCCTAACGGCATACGAATTCAGTAATAATAAAAGTATACACCTCAGGATACGCCATAATTAGCCGTAACGGGGTATTTACGCCTTTTATACCACACGTTATGAAAGATAAAGTCGTGATCTTAGCCCTTAGCTAGCATTCTGCTGCAGTACCTTCTATTCTAGGAACGACACATCCTTCTCTCTCTGTGTATGTGTGTGTGTATGTGTGTGTGCGTGCGTGCGTGCGTGTGTGTGTGTGTGTGTGTGTGTGCCTGTATGTACGTGTGCTTTTTTTGCAAATGTGTCTGTGTATATATTCATATGTTTTACTGATGTGCATTAGCCAAGGATGTAAACAAGTATTAGAAAGCGAAGATTTCGAACTTTGTGGTATTTGTTCTGCGCTGAGCTAAAAGCTCTCCCTTGTCATTGTTACTGCAGGAAAAATCGAATCGGTGTGCGGCTTCCTATCATAAACATTCTCTAACTTACGACTTTATTGTTCACTAATGTGATATAAAAAGTTAACAAAAATGTAATTTTCGCAACGAAAATGAAGAAAATTAAGAGCGGACAACTGCCATACATTATTCTAAACTATTGCCTGTATATTTGTTGTACTTTTTGTTGATTTTGAATTGGATCAAATTTCTTTTTCTTACACCACAATAACGACATCTTTATAGACTACATTCTATAGCTGGAACAAAAAAAATATCTTTCTCCGCATTAAATCAAACCCATACATTATAATCTAGAAGATAATAACAGTGTTAATGTCAGCTTGAAGGCATCTTGGGTTGTGGATGAAGGATAAATAGTTGGATTGAGAACTGTGACCAACTTTGTGATAGACTTAGAGACTACATTCAATGTATTAATAACCTACCTTATCTTTCTTTCTGTTGCTAACATCGATTGAGATTCTTCTCGCTTTTCTTTGCCGTACTAAATATCCATTACATGTAGATCAGAAGGTCACTCAATTCAAAGCTGTTCACATTAACATTCTTCCAGTGATTGTCTCTTTCATCAAAATTAGCGCTATTGTCTCAGGCATACTAATCCTGCCACTGCCAGACAACATCTTAGGAAACCTTTCAGGAACTATTTTACTCTTCCTACATCATCAATAAAATGTCATCTCTTTTTTACCCTCCTCTTTTCGAGTCCGACCATTTCTAATTATTATAGTTTGATCAGTTTTATTAACATGTCTACTCATAAAGACATCAATCAGTCTAGCCAATCATTCACGAAACTTTTCAACTCATTGCTGAACTATCTCGCAACATTTTCCATCAGAGCTTTAATTGCTTTCTATTCTGTTTATTATTTATTGTGTTAAGTCTGAGAAATAGAGTTTACATTTAAAACTGAAATTTGATTTCTATTTAAATACGAAATTAATATTTTATATAATTTTATCTTAACAACTTATCCGATATTTTCCATTAACGATGTTTAACAATAATATTGTGGAGACTGATTCATTTTCGCAGTAAATAAATATTGATTGATTGATTGCGACAGCTGACCCCTCTCACTTGTAATGTCTTCTTGCTCGTCTGCTGACAGAGAGAAAAGAAACTCTCTTTCTACTCTGTCGCCTTCATTGGAAATTAGAGAAAACCGAAAAAGAATTAACAGAGATTTATTTGTCAGGAACGAGGCTCAAGTGATTACAAAGGCCCTATATAGACGTGCTACTGTCAATAATAATAATAATAATAATAATAATAATAATAATATAATAATAATAATAATAATAATAATAATAATAACAAGAATAATAATAATACAATAACAATCATAATACACATGCAGAGATTAGCCGTCTCGATCGCACTACCCGAAAGAAAATGGCATTGCCTGGTGCCCTCCACTCTAAGGCGAATGTACACAGGCTCTACACGAAGAAGCGTAACTGTTAACGTGGTCTGATTAGCGTACGGGAGTGCATCAACAATAAAAGAAAAGATATGCAGAATATATCTGCTAAACACCAGACAAAACCTGCTACAGTATGCTGCTAATGCAGAAGGATTTACCAAAAATGGACTTGAATTCCGATCGCGAACAGCCAACGAGAGAGAAGAAACCCTACTCCGCATGGAATTACACGGTCAGTTCCACTGTGAAACTAACAAATTAAAAGACCAGGAAGCATAATGGAGGTGCCTCAGCAAGGTTAATCTAATAAAGAATGCTGAAAGTCTAATCATCGCTGCCCAGGATCAGGCATTGAATACCAACTGCAGAGTGTATGGGAAGAGGGTAGAAAGCGTGATTCACATTGTTAGTGCTTGTGAAAGTCTTGCGCAGAAAGAGTACAAGCGCAGATACAACAAGGTAACCCAAAACCTTTATTGGCTACTATGCCGGAAGTATGGATACGAGGTAAGAGGTGCTTGGTACCAACATACACAGGAAAAGTAATGGACAAAAAGGGGAAGGCAAAAATCTCCTGGGACTTTGACTTCCAGACAGACAGACAGACAAAGTGTTAGAGCACCGAAGGCCGGATATAGTAACCTTTAGGAGGGACAAACAGGATTCTAAATACTTGAAAGACAGCTTAAAACCTATGGATACCTAAGGTTGTAAGGAGTAACCCGCTATCCACAAAAATCCTACCAGAATAAGACCGAACCTGAGCCAAACCAAAATAATAATCATTTCTATTATAGGTACCAGGTCTGGAATTTTGGGATTGGTGCTAATCAATGATATCGACCCCAGCGCTATACTGGAACTCATTTGATTGAACCCGAAAGGACGAAATGCCGTTAAGCATTTTGTTCGGCTAACAATTCTGCTAGCTCGCCACCTTAATGGTAATAATGATGATGATGATGATGATGATGATGAGGATGATGATGATGATGATGATGATGATGATAATAATAATAATAATAGCACCAGGTGGTGCTATTAAGTTAGACATGGCCTGGGCCAATAATGGCCGAAACCTATCAAAGTAATAATAATAATAATAATAATAATAATAATAATAATAATAATAATAATAATAATAATAATAATAATAATGATAATGTTGGGTTCTTGGGGGCAATATCAGAAGGCATCAAGAGGAATGTAAAGGAAATTGGAATAGAGTTCCCAGCAGAATTGTTACAAAAGTTTTGCCTCATTTGGCACGGCCAGAATAATCAGGAAAGTATTAGATAGTTGTAAAGAACGGATAGCATGGTACCGTAGGCTGCAGGTAGCAAGCCCGCTACGCATACAAGACTATAGGAGTTCCAACAAAACCCGTGATAAAAAGAAATGATATTGTGGATTTTCTGATTCTATTTGTAATCTAAGTGGATTGCTTTATATATAAAAAAAAGGCCCGTTGAGAGCGGTGACAGGTGTGGCTTTGGGCGAGACATTTTCTCTTCTTTTCCTTAGATAAAAAAAATATCAACGACAAGTTTGAGTCGATTCTGTACCTATTGCTGATTTATAGTTTGGTCTGTTGCTAGACATTCGAACGAATTGTACTTTCATATATATAACCGTATTCACTGATCTTCTTGTAAATCGCCCCGGATTCGTATGAAAGGCTGTCAGTGTAGCTATGGTTTAGCAAGACAGAATATCTGTAGGAGAGACGGAGGGGGAGAGTAGGGAGATAGAGAGGAGATAGAAAAAAGAGAGAACAAGGAATAAAGGAGAAGTCACAGTGGTAAACTTATCTGAAAATATTGGCTATCCTCGATGTAGGATTAATAAGTGATGTGACACAATAATGATATTCGCTGATCCGTCCTAATAACGTCAGCATCGGGATATAGGCGGTAAAACAATAATGATATTGTTGTTGTTCATGGTGATGATGCTGAGTTGTTTCTCTAAAATCCCAGTCAAATGTAGGATTGAAGTCCGAACCGAGTCCAAAACGACGTCGAGATAAAACTTTAAACGACAGCTCGTGATAAAACTGAGATCATTTGGTTAATTTGTTAAAATTATAAGAATGTTGATTAATAGGTAATTCTTGGAGAAAGAAAGTAAATTAGCAACTATTCTAATGTAAATTTTGATATTTATAACACGAAAATATTGGAAGAATACAAACAGAATATTTTTGGCAGTTACATACACCAAAAGGATTATTTCCAGTTCACTGGGTTGAAATACAATTAATCGAGTTGATTGTATGATGTATCACTCGCTTTATCAGGTTGTGCAGCAAGCAAGAATTTTCTAACTAAATGACAGCAATGCTTCTTCAGCAAATTAGGAATCAAAATATGTACGCAGTTCATTGGTCTGTTCGCTCAAATCAAACATATCGATTTTGTTTGTTGAATAGTGAAAACACCATTCATTCTAGTGTCATAAACCAAAATTATCTACCGTCCAACATCACTTACACACTGTTCATACACAAGGAGAAGCAGATAGTTTTGTCCGTTCGCAAATGTCCAAATAGATTACTTTCGTAGATGCTGCTTATTTCATTAAAAGTGGTCATGAAAATATTTTATTTGGATTTTATTCCTCTTAATCTGAAACATATTAGTGTCAGCAGCTTCGAGTCAAAGGTTATCGTCAGGTCAATATAAAAATGATTCTTAAATATTGCTTCTTTTTCTTTACTCACTCAGAATATACGATTCAACTCTGAGGTTAGAAAGGTTAGTCGTGAGATGCAGAATTTCAAAGCGATGTCTTAATGCTCGGCTCCTATGAAATGTCTGCATAAACTAAGAGCAAATTCGGTATCAGTTCATCAGGAAATCATTATTTCCTCATAATTTTACATTTATCTCATCCATGTGACCATAATTTGTCTGCTTCAGAACTGTCAAATATTTTTATATATTACTCTACAATTGTGTCAGTGGTTAGGTTGTAGTTGTGTGAGGAAATTTAGTAAATCACTAAACTGTAAGTCACTGGTGCATTAGGACTGCTTTAATTCAATTCTCTGCTGAACTACAGAACATATCTAAAAAAATTAACATATGTGCAGATAGATATAAACACTTTGTATTTATATACAACACTATGCAGACAAAAGGAAAGTTCAGCCGGACGCATGTCTCAATTAGACGGATTAAGATGTGCCTTGTGAGCTTTATGTGAATCTAGGTGTGGCTAGTCACTAAATCCATGCATACACAGGTGCAAGCGCACACACACATGCATACATATCTATATATATATTGTGTGTGTGTGTGTGTTTGTATGTGTTCGTTTCTGACGAGATTCCGCAGTTTCTTTTTAACAAATTCCATTAACAAGCTATAACCCGACGCAATAGAAGACGGTTGATGCATTAGGATATAACCTGGAACCACAAGGATTTGAAATATTTTTCCTAAGCACAAAGCCATACATGTTCATGTTATTCATCATTGTCTTTGTAACGTAACCTGCTTTTATTTCACCAGATGAGATGTATTGTAGAGAATTACATGTTGGAGTTTAGTTTAATGTTAAGCATGACAGGGCAGAGGAGTCGTGACAACCAATGAACGGAAGACACTAGCGATGGGAATAGAATATTCTTGACAGTGACTTCGTAGTCACTGTCAAGAACATTCTTGTACAAGAATAAGAAATTTGAACTCAATAAAAACATGGAGTAACTCATCAGATTAATATAAAATTGTTTTTATTATAACTGAATATAAAAACAAAACATTTATATATATATCAATAAAATTTGAAGAGATACGAGTAGTAATTATACTAACAAGTAAAGTTAAACGCCACATCATAGTGGTTGTTCCTTGTTATTTCTAGTTTAACTCCGCCAGCTGGTTATCGGTGCTGCGTTGCATCCTATATAATGCTAGCAGGGTGAGCTAACCCATACCACCATTTAGCACACAACAAGATCGCGAGACTGACTCAGTTTCGAGCTGTTTGGCTCATCGTCAGTCACGAGCACCTGACCGCCGGAGCGATAGCCAGGGTCCGCTCCAGCCAGCAAAATATTGTAAACAAAGCGACCATCGGTCCTCGGATCTCTTTCATCTTGAAGTTTGTTTTTATGTTCAGTTATAATAAAAACAATTTTACTTTAATCTGATTGGCTGGCCTATAATTTAGTATAATGCAAATTTACACCCTGAGCAAGTTAATATATATATTAGGTTTTCTGAAGCATATGTGAAGTTGTTTTTCTCTGTAAAACGTTGACCTTATTTGAAGAACTCCGATCCCTCAATATATGCGTCAATTTAATTGAAGTATCAGAGTTCTCCTTCAAACAAGATCAACGTTTTACAGTGAAAACAACTTCACATGTGCTTCGGAAAACCTAATATATGTATTAACTTGCTCAGAGTGTCGAGAGCAATACATAGGCCAAACCAAAAACATTCTACACCAAAGAGTGACTCTACATAGACCCCAGATTAAAATCCGGGAATACAGAAAAATAGCATTCAGCAAACCCATCGACATTTGCGCCACTAACAGCCCAACTTCAGGATTTTCGCCCTCTATAAATTCAGGGACGACGCAACCACTATCAGCGCATTAGCAAAGAGTCATATTTTATCACAAAATGTAAACCCCTTTTGAATGTGTCCACCACAAATGACACTACTACAAAGGTCTTAGAATAATACATACGCAAATATTAAAAACGATATGTTCAGAACAGTTGCTACCCATGAATCTATAACCACAACAGGTCACTTTTAAGTAACTTAAGAAGACTCTATGAGTAGTCTACTACTGTCATACCACACCCGTTTTCTTCTTCTTCTTCTTCTTCTTCTTCTTCTTCTTCTTCTTCTTCTTCTTCTTCTTCTTCTTCTTCTTCTTCTTCTTCTTCTTCTTCTTCTTCTTCTTCTTCTTCTTCTTCTTCTTCTTCTTCTTCTTCTTCTCTGTCTCCTTACTCGGCCACTGCTACTTAAACAATCAAAATCTAGAAACAACATCACTCATATTAAATATTTCTTCAGATCTGCTACCTACATATCTACCTACCTACTTACCTACCTACCTACCTACCTACCTACCTACATACCTACCTACCTACCTACCTGCCTACAGAGCCTTTACAAAAGTAAGAGTAATAGAGAGAGAGTGAAGGAAAATGCTCCACCTATTTAAAAACTATGGACTATATTTTTTTAAAAAAACATTTAATTTAATTTTTCCACAATTTAATTGTTTCACATACTTTACTCTAAGTTGAAAACGTCACAAAGTCTGAAACCGGTACTAAAATGTTCTTCATGATAAAATTATTTTAGCATTTTCTACCTTGTCCTGTTTTCCTTATACATATCAACTCTACTTTATTATCTCACCTTCTTCCTAACTCTCCTGTCTGACCACCTCTGTCCGTCCATCGCCATGACTGACTGCTATTCACTAATGCTTTTTTATTCTCTCTGTTTATTTCATCGTGTTCCTTTCTTTTCAAGAGCTTAGGTTCGAAACATAAAAGACTTTCTCACCTTACCGAGCGTTAAATTATTACACCTGTTTGTTGTTTACACACCCATCTTCGTCTCCTGTTTTTTTACACTTGCCTTTGCCCGTTTTACACCTGCCTTCGTCTGTTTTACACCTGCCTTCGTCTTTTGTTTTTTTTGTAAATTCCAACTACATATATATATTTATTTACACACAAACGCACGCACATCTATCTATCTATCTATCTATCTATCTATCTATCTATCTATCTATCTATCTATCTATCTATCTATCTATCTATCTATCTATCTATCTATCTATCTATCTATCTATCTATCTATCTATCTATCTATCTATCTATCTATCTATCTATCTACCTATCTATCTATCTATATATTTATCTGTCTGTCGATGCTGCCTCAGTCATTACATCCAATGTAAATGCCTGCTACTTTAGCGATGATGATGATGATGATGATGATGATACTAATTAACGTTCTCTCTTCTCCTTGGTCCAGTAGCTCTGCTACACCACACACTGCTACAGACATATTGTTTTAAGACACTCATCAGAGCCTGTATATATAACTTACAATTTTTAATTACACTAGCAGAAAATAAATTATTAGAAAATCACACACACACACACACACACACGCACACAGGATGGGGGACAGTAGGAGATGACTGCAAAAGATTATTGTACATAAAATTGTAATTAGTTCTGAGAATTTATTAAAAAAGACATACAGAAAGAAATAAACTCCAGAAAAATCTTCTCATTGCAAAGGCGAGGAATATATCTGTTAGTTCTTTGGTAAATGTTGGCAATATTTTTTGGCAGTTCGAATGGTAAAAGGAGAAATTTAGTAGCAGCAATTCTCTCTATGAGAACAACATCAGAAACAACAACAACAACAACAACAACAAGAACAGCATTAATAAATCTGAGATAGAAATCAAAATGAAATATATAAATTAGATTCTCATTTAAAGAGAGTTGTTGCAAACATTTCTATCAAATATATAGAAAGATAGAATGGCTTCAGCACTGTCTCCTTCCATCTCTGCAATTCCAAGAAAATGAAACAAGAAAACTGAATTGAGAACTATCAGTGTGTATGTGTGTGTGTGTGTGTGTGTGTACTGAAATGTAATTTAAACTAAGTAATAAATAAAACTGTCCCTAGAGTCATTTTACTTAAATTGATTTTAGTTTTATGATTGTAATAATTTATCAAATGTGTAAGAAATGACGAGATGGAGAGGGGTGGGGAAGACAGATTTAACAGTTGAAGATTTTAATTGAATTCCTTGGAAAACCCTTTAATTTACTATTCAGACTTCATATTTTAAAACTTTTAACTTTACTCATTACATTTGTTCTTGACCTACCTGCATTCTATGTGCAATATACAGATTCTCACCTGATCTCTCAAACGTAATATATTATATAATATATATATATATTATATATATAATATATATATATATATATCTGTGTGTACGTGTGTGTGTGTATACATATTTAATATCAACAGAGTAATAACCGCATAACGTACATTTCAAAGCTCCTCTACTGCTATCGGCAACCATATGTCATATTAGTGTAAGAGTTTTTCGAGGGAGTGCTAAAATAGAATATTTTAGGTATAAAGCAATGAGAAACAGGACGTAATCCAGCAGTGCTCTCAAAGCCACCCACCTGATGATGTGCAGCTACACAGCTGTCGGTGGATCATATTTATTTAAAAGTCATATAATAATATGTACAATATCGAAAATCCAGCAACTCACAGCTGTTACTACTGCACAGAAGAAAATGTTGTGATTTGTAATCAAAGCCTGTTCAATACAGCTTATTGCTTTATAAATTTAAACACACACACACAAACGTGTGTGTATATATATATATATATATACACACACGTTCGTATACATGCACATGCATATATTACTAGAGAGGAAAATGTAGATAGTGAAGTAACAATATGTTAAAAATATAAACACCTATTTATATATGTGTACATAGATCTCCTACATATGTAGGAAATTCTGTGTGTGTGTGTTTTTGGAGTTGTTAGCTAACTCCTCCTACATCGTTTTATCGATTTTGATGAAACTTGACACGTGAGTAGAACTCAAGCCCGGAAACCTCACGGCATACTTAGATTGTAGAAAATCGATAATAGGGCCCCTGAAAGGGATCCTTATATATAGCGAAGAGAAATAACCCATTCATTTTCCTAAATTATTTGATAAAAATGAAATTGAGTATGCTTATTTCTTAGCATTTGAACTGTAAGAGTTATTTTTGAAATTCATCCTATACAACCCTTAAACGAGTAAATAGTATTTAAGTAAACAATAGAGCCGGTTATTTCGGTTAGTAACTTATTCACGAATATACCAACACTAGCGCTCCTGAGGGTAATATTCTCTGGGAAAGCTCTTTTCAGAGTTATTTACTTTGAATTGCTACTATCCCATATCTGATTAGACTGTTATTACATAACATGCTTCACGATTTTAGTATACATACTTTATTAGTATTTCTTACTATGTTATATATATTCTGGGAACGTATTAAAGCCTTTTCAGGGCTACTTTATTTGACTTCTTGCTAATTCGTTTATATATATATATATATATATATATATATATATTCACAGACATGCAGGAAGTAAATAGACACCTTTGATTTTCACAATTTCTGATCTAAGCGTCTTACTATGTTTTCAGCGGTGTAGAATTTACAATGTAATTATTCTTTTTCATTCCAAGTGGCATTATATTAAACATTTGCGGAGAGTAACCATGCCACGCACCAAAAATTCAGCAGAACTGTCAGATTTTCAAAGAGGTCGTATTGTTGGACAATCTGAGGTTGGTCTTAACCAGCGAAAAATTGCCGAAAATCTTCAAATTCCTCTTGCTACTGTGAATAGAATTATAGTGCAATCCAAAAGCCAAGGAAAAAAATCAGCAGATTCTCGTCCCGGAAAGGAAGCTTCGCTGTTTGAAGAGAATTGTGGAAAACGAACCCCGTTCGAAGGCTTCTGACATTGCAAAACAGCTAGAAGTTAGTCCAAGAACGTGTGTTACATATCTGCATAAGTTTGGGTATTATGGACGAGCAGCTAGAAGAAAACCATCTCCTTCAACCATTTAATATCATGAAAAGAAAGAAATGGGCTAAAGAGATGTCAGAAAAATCCAGTTCATTTTGAGATCGAGTGATTTTCTCAGATTAATCCAGATTTGCATTATTTTTAGACAGTGGACGTGTTTGGGTCTGGAGGTTTGCCAATCAAGAATTTGATTTGAAACGACTCCAACCAACTGTGAAACATGGCGGTATCTTTGTAATAGTATGGGGAGCTGTCACCAGCAATGGTCGTTCTGAGCTGATCGAATGTGTTGGAACCATAAACTCTGAAAAACACACCGAAATACTTAATTAAGGACTACTTCCGATATATCCACACGATAAAATAACGAAAATTGAGTTTATATTCATGCCACACAGCGAAAAGGAATCAACAAAGGTTGACTGAAATGGGATTAAAAAGATGGTGTGGGTGATGGGAAGCGTTCAGTGCGAGGTGGTGTGATGTGGTGTGGTGTGTCGTGTGGGTGCTGGGGAGTGGTCAATGCTAGTGTGTGCAGGGTGGTGCGATACATTGCTGTTAGGATAGGAAGACTTGTGGAATTTGAAGTCAAAAGAATAAATCGTCCAAAACAGCCAAACCAAGCCAAGCCAAACCATGCCATTCTATTCTCACCACTTTTCTATGATTTCTTAATAACAGATTCACCTATACTCATCTATCTGTCTGTCTGTCTGTCTGTCTATTGTGTGATTTTATATGCATAAAAATTAAGCCTTCACTGAATAAAAACTCCGATTTCGACAAAGTGATCTATATTTCAAGAAATTATCAAAAGTACAAAACAATTTTCCATTGTGAGAATTTGAACTAGGAACTAACGAATCGTTGTAAGAATTACATAACAATCTATTATATAAGACATTTCATCTATTTTAGACTTCCAGCATTGCATACTCAGCATATTTTTACAGGTAGCAAAAAAGCAAAAAAATAATAAATGGTAATATTAAATAAAAATGTAATGTAGATGCAATGAATGTTAATGCGAAGATAATGATATTATTTTATAGGAAATGAGTGTTTTCTGTGAATGATCAGCGAACGTTCGCCATGGCATAAATATAAAAGAACAGAAAAGAAAGTGCATAAAGCAAAGCTAAACGTGTTCTTTGTTTTAAGAAGTGATATTGTCTTTTAAAAGGAACTCATTACAGAGCATAGCATATCAGAGAATAGAAGATGATGTTAGATCTGTAATATAATACGGAGAGAAGATTATAATAATAACTAAAACTACTACGACAATAACTACATCTCGCTGTAAATAATTCTATTCAGAGAGAAAGAGAAAATTGGCAGGAAGTTTAGAGAGAAAAAAAGCCAACAAAAGAATAAAGAAAACAGAAGCTTCTAATGTTGTAATTGAAGAAATAATGTGTCAGGTCAGTGTGTTAGTTTACTGGTGATGTTGTTAATGTGTTTTATATGTATTTGCGAGGTCATGTTAATAATCACAGCGAAACAAAAGGTATAGAAATGTATTACAGATAATGCGACATTTGGTTACTGTGCGAGTCATAATTCAGTGTTTGTTGATGAGCGAATTTCCTTAATTGATATTGCCAGACTGTATTGAAGGTGTTTATTTCGTTGTCATTACTGAGATTTGAAACCACCATTTCAAATATTGACACTAAACACGGCAAATCTTTCTCACCACCTTTCTATAATTTCTTAATAACTGATGCACCTATACTCATCTATCTATCTATCTATCTATCTATCTATCTATCTATCTATCTATCTATCTATCTATCTATCTATCTATCTATCTATCTATCTATCTATCTATCTATCTATCTATTTATATATCTGTTTGTTTGTTTGTCTGTCTGTCTGTCTGTCTGCTTGTCTATTGTGTGATTTTATATGCATAAAAAATAAGCCTTAACCGAATAAAAACTCAGTATAAGTGCTGAGTCTAAGTTTCGAAATTTTCCCCAAGTATGTTTGTGGCTTGTTCGTACTGCCAGTTTGAATGACACAAATGGCGAAACCTCGTTCTCAAACAAAAAAAAGAACATAGGAGTGGCTGTGTGGTAAGTAGCTTGCTAACCAACCACATGGTTCCGGGTTCAGTCCCACTGCGTGGCATCTTGGGCAAGTGTCTTCTGCTATAGCCCCGAGCCAACCAATGCCTTGTGAGTGGATTTGGTAGACGGAAACTGAAAGAAGCCTGTCGTATATATGTATATATATATATATATATATATGTATGTGTCTGTGTTTGTTCCCCTAGCATTGCTTGACAACCGATGCTAGTGTGTTTACGTCCCCGTAACTTAGCGGTTCGGCAAAAAGAGACCGATAGAATAAGTACTGGGCTTACAAAAAGAATAAAGTCCCGGGGTCGAGTTGCTCGACTAAAGGCGGTGCTCCAGCATGGCCGCAGTCAAATGACTGAAACAAGTAAAAGAGTAAAAGAGAGTAAAAAGAGTATAATGTTGGACAAATGAGAACCAGAAAAAAGCCTCACAGCGTTCAGAAGTGTCTCGGCTGTCCACACATTGAACTAGGCTCTACTATGCTATTCTTATCAAAACGAAAACAGGCTGACTCAAAGCAGACTTGGGATTCTCTAGATAATGGCATATTCCAGCAATGTTGATTGAAAAAATCAAGGTCAAAATATGGAGTGAGGCCAAACAATGATGAGGGACTCTTCAGAGGTGAAACTACGAACCAATGCCAACACATTTATAGCCGAATATATCACATGTGCCTGCTCCTAGTATACTGAATGACACACACTTCGACCCTATTGTCAATAATTAGTGTAACTATATAAGTAGTGCTGTAATATTAGACAAAGACAATGCATTAATAGAGTTGTTATTGTTCTGAATCTTTACACTGTGAGTTCAAACCTTAGCAAGGTCAGATTCACTGTTCATCTATTCGGCGTCTATAATGAACCAATGCAGCGTGTAGGAATATCAGTGTTAAACGGAGTGCTGTTCCAGAATTTAAAATCAGAATGAAAGGAACAGTAACAAAGTGTGTCTTGCATTAGTGTCTTGCAAGAAGACATAAACGTGTTTCGCAAGGCTTAGCTTACGGTGATAGACTTCCGATGTTAGATGGAGTGACGCATCATTAATCACGGGTAGCAAATCGCGTTTGCATGAAAATGCACGAAGACAAAGGAATGAGGCTAGTTGGAGCAGCTGTGTGAACGCAGGCGATTTGACGTAGTTGACTGGACATTGAGACTGCTTTGGTGACGGTCATTTTAGACACTGGTAACAACCACACTCATACACACACACATAAACTCACACATACACACACACGCACGCACACGCAAACATACAACCACATGCACACACACGCGCGCAGACTATCTTTATGCAGATACAAAGAGTGTGTGAGAGAGGTGGGGGGCATTACAATTTATTAACTGAATACAATTGACATAAGCACTTTCTCTCTCATAAAACGCATAAATAGAATATGGATCAAAGAAATGTATTGCGTAAAATAGAAAGTAAAAGAGAGAGCGAGAGAGAGAGAGAGAGAGAGAGAGATAGAGAGAGAGGAAGAAGAGGAAGGAGAGGAAGGGCAAGGGAGAGAATGAGAGAAACATTAAAATGTCTTATGTCAAATAAGTTAGTGTCGAATCAGCGACGCCAAAACGGCTGCGCCAAAACGTCTCATAGCCTGAGTGCAAAATGCTGTCCCTGCACTAGAATCAAAAATTGTTGGTCGCAGTCTAATGACTGAAACAAGCAAAAGATTATATATATAAAACTCGGAGTTTTATCATGGCTACCGAATAATTGTCACATATATTTACAGATAAATTCCTCTATATAATATCGAGGTCTCTTTCATTCTTTTGTTGTCTTACCATTTCTATCAATATATATATATATATATATATATTATATATGTATATATATATACATGTATATATGTATATATATATATATATATATATATATATATACGTATATATATGTATGTATGTATGTATGAATATATATATATATATATATATATATATAATATACAGACACACACATATATATGTGTGTGTGCGCGTGTGTATGTATGCACCTTGGCAGAAATTGTAGTAATATGAATAGTTTGGAAGTAACGCACTAACCCAGTACCGCAGTAAATTATTTAGAATATATCTTATATCTTTATTGGAATAATGTAACCATTCCTGAAGTAATTACATAAAATGATTCCTTAAGAGAATAAACTTTTGCTTATTACTTTAATAGAATAAGTTTTATACGTATATTTCTATAATATTAAGTATATTTGTACTTCTCCATGTTTATTTAATATAAACTTACATTAGTAAGGTTTAGTTCGAAGGAAATATAAGAAATATTAAAAGAAAATACGAACTTTTCTATGTTGAATTCTCCACTCTAAAACTGAATAAACTAATTTTGGAATTTACTATGGAGAAAACAGGTGCTTTATAACTAAATATTTGCCATAAATTGTCTCTTTCTATAGATTTCATTGCAAAACAAAAATTAATGGATTCGTCTTGAATAATATTTAATTTCATTTCAAAGTGAACTCCATATTGCTGTCTTCAACTTTTGCTTTCCAAATTAATTGTTTTTGTTTTTGAAGCAATAAATTTGAAAAATTTCATTTGTAAACTTACATTCATTTTAAATAGACTGCAGCTTCACAACATTATCGCATTCCTGCATTTTGATGTATACACACATGCATCATCATTCAACTACATACATATACAGACAATGAGTGCGACGTTGGCATTTATATATACACACACATCTAAATGCGCGTGTGTATATGTGAGCAAATGTGGATGGATATTCGTGCATGTAGGGATATGTAAATATATGTGTGCGCATGGAAGTGTGAGTGTGCGTGTGTTTTCCTATGTATACGGCAAAATATAAAATTAAGTTTGCGCATGGGAGATATTTTCCAGTACATTTAGAATGAAATTAACAGTCCTAAACAGCAATCACTTCTCTTGCATATATATATATATATATATATATATATATTATATAAAAGGGCTTAGTAAAATAAATTACTTTGCCGCATACTGAACTCATTAGAAATAGCAGCTAAAAAACTTTTTTAAGGCTATTTCTAATACTTAAAGAAAATCTCTCTCATATATAGTGTTTGCATAATTTAACTCACAAAAGTTGGGGGTAATGACATCGAAAAATCAAATGCTAAGGTTATTCGAGAACGTACGTTTCAAGATTAGTCAAAACAACATTTCTATCATCGGCTCGGAAATTCCTTGGTTTGGATTTGGAAACACTGAAAATAAGAACATACCCTCTCGAAGATCTGCTCCCAACTAACAGTGTCAACAAATTCAAAATAAGCAAGCGAAGAATCTCTGTTCTCCCCTTTCCACCAGCGTGGGTTAAAATCATCAAACTCTATGCTTATTTCGGTAAAGTCCGAAGCATTAATCAGAGGGAGATTAATTATAATTTCAACAATTGAGGGCAAAATTAATAATTATTAATCAATTTCACCAAGTGTTCAGTGTGCAAAGGGACCATTCAAGGCGAATTCAAATTATTACATTATATAAAAGGGCTTAGTAAAATAAATTACTTTGCCGCATACTGAACTCATTAGAAATAGCAGCTAAAAAACTTTTTTAAGGCTATTTCTAATACTTAAAGAAAATCTCTCTCATATATAGTGTTTGCATAATTTAACTCACAAAAGTTTGGGGGTAATGACATCGAAAAATCAAATGCTAAGGTTATTCGAGAACGTACGTTTCAAGATTAGTCAAAACAACATTTCTATCATCGGCTCGAAATTCCTTGGTTTGGATTTGGAAACACTGAAAATAAGAACATACCCTCTCGAAGATCTGCTCCCAACTAACAGTGTCAACAAATTCAAAATAAGCAAGCGAAGAATCTCTGTTCTCCCCTTTCCACCAGCGTGGGTTAAAATCATCAAACTCTATGCTTATTTCGGTAAAGTCCGAAGCATTAATCAGAGGAGATTAATTATAATTTCAACAATTGAGGGCAAAATTAATTATTATTAATCAATTTCACCAAGTGTTCAGTGTGCAAAGGGACCATTCAAGGCGAATTCAAATTATTACATTATATAAAAGGGCTTAGTAAAATAAATTACTTTGCCGCATACTGAACTCATTAGAAATAGCAGCTAAAAAACTTTTTTAAGGCTATTTCTAATACTTAAAGAAAATCTCTCTCATATATAGTGTTTGCATAATTTAACTCACAAAAGTTTGGGGGTAATGACATCGAAAAATCAAATGCTAAGGTTATTCGAGAACGTACGTTTCAAGATTAGTCAAAACAACATTTCTATCATCGGCTCGGAAATTCCTTGGTTTGGATTGGAAACACTGAAAATAAGAACATACCCTCTCGAAGATCTGCTCCCAACTAACAGTGTCAACAAATTCAAAATAAGCAAGCGAAGAATCTCTGTTCTCCCCTTTCCACCAGCGTGGGTTAAAATCATCAAACTCTATGCTTATTTCGGTAAAGTCCGAAGCATTAATCAGAGGGAGATTAATTATAATTTCAACAATTGAGGGCAAAATTAATTGATTAATTAATTTTGCCCTCAATTGTTGAAATTATAATTAATCTCCCTCTGATTAATGCTTCGGACTTTACCGAAATAAGCATAGAGTTTGATGATTTTAACCCACGCTGGTGGAAAGGGGAGAACAGAGATTCTTCGCTTGCTTATTTTGAATTTGTTGACACTGTTAGTTGGGAGCAGATCTTCGAGAGGGTATGTTCTTATTTTCAGTGTTTCCAAATCCAAACCAAGGAATTTCCGAGCCGATGATAGAAATGTTGTTTTGACTAATCTTGAAACGTACGTTCTCGAATAACCTTAGCATTTGATTTTTCGATGTCATTACCCCAAACTTTTGTGAGTTAAATTATGCAAACACTATATATGAGAGAGATTTTCTTTAAGTATTAGAAATAGCCTTAAAAAAGTTTTTTAGCTGCTATTTCTAATGAGTTCAGTATGCGGCAAAGTAATTTATTTTACTAAGCCCTTTTATATAATGTAATAATTTGAATTCGCCTTGAATGGTCCCTTTGCACACTGAACACTTGGTGAAATTGATTAATAATTAATTAATTTTGCCCTCAATTGTTGAAATTATATATATATATATATATATAGGCATATACATATTTCGGCTGTATATGGGTCTTTATACATACATTTATATAAACCTACTATATATATATATATATATATATAAACCTACTATATATATATATATATATATACTATATTAAAAAGCAGCAGAAATATCACAAAAACTGTTACTCAGTTTCACGTTCTCGTTCGTCGGAGCGGGACCGTGAACGAGTAACAGTTTTTGTGATATTTCTGCTGCTTTTTAAAAAAAGCATATTACTCTACCTCTGGTATTCTAGTACCAATTTTTCCATCTTGTTTCACATTTATGTGCTTACTCCGGTGTATATATATATATTATACAGGTATATATTATCAGATATGTGTTTGTGTGTGTATGTGTGTGTATATATATTTGCATATATAATTATAAGCTGTTCTTTTTGCACACACACACACACACACACACACACACACACGCGCGCGCGCGCGCGCACGCACATGCATATCATGTGCTGTTTCTTCTTTGCATCATATTAAGTCGAATTTAAATAAACAGATGAAAATTGAAGATCGAAACTGTTCAGTGATCTGATTCTGAAATTGTAGAATGTACGCGCTATACATTTGACTTGTGTCAAATGTGTGTGTGTGAGTTTGAGCGAGTGTAATTGATAACGCTAGCATTTCACTTAAACTGGCGTCTGCTGGAAAGAGCTGTGAAGGGGATAGTCAAGAGAATCAGCGTGAAGGGCTGAAAGGCCTGTGAGTATTATTAACGTAGGTTTGGTCACAGTATAGGTGATGGGGGAAAGCAGAGATAAGTGGGTTCCTGAAGGGAAATGAATGAAAATCAGTCAGCGCCACAGAGCAGAATCCTTTGTAGTCGTGGTTTAAAAGACAGAGACTTGGTGTAATCTGCTGGGGATCGGATCGACTTCATCTTGAGTAGTGACATGGCTTTTCTCTGGATGCTGTGTTGGGTGTCTCTGTCCAAACATGCATCATCGTCCCAGATGTAGGAACAGTTCATTATGCTTTATCTTTTATTTGTTTCAGTCATTAGACTGCGGTCATGCTGGGGCACCACCTTGAAGGAGTTTAGTCGAATGAATCTACCCCAGTCATTATTTCTTTAAGCCTGGAACTTATTGCATCGGTTCTTGTGGACGTAAACACACCAACACTGGTTGTCAAGCCGTGTGGGAGACAAACACAGACATGAAGACACACGCGCGCACACACACACGTACACACACGCACACATACCACGGGCTTCTTTCAGTTTCTGTTTATCATATCCACTCAGAGGGCTTTGGTATCCCCCGCGGATATACTTACAGACTCTTCTAAACTGCCATGCATTCAGACTGAACCCCAAACCACGCGGCTGGAAGGCAAGGTTCTTGCCACAGAGCCACGCATTGTGGATATTAAACGTTCGCCAGTTATGTTCTACGATATTATTTGTCATTCTCGCTTTAATGAACAAATCGCATATACTATTACCACGTGATACTATTGTTAAATGGCAATGTGTGAGTTTTATACAAATTAAATCAGAATAAATTCAGCATGAGAGAATATAATTATAGATTAGTAGCTGGGAATCCACAGATTAACTAGTTTACTGTTCGTAATTGATTCTTTTGAAAGAGGGATTAATATTTCAAAGTCAACAACAAGTTTTAATTTATTTACAATGAAATACAAAATGTTACGAGAAGTAGAGTGATGTGATACAGAAAATTTTCAGTTATTCTTAAACTAAAAGAGTAAATTAGTTTAATTCTATTCGACTCTGAAATATTGGTTGCATTTTGCAACCATTTGTCTTGGAGAGAATGAATTGGATGGAATTATCTTGGAAAATAAATATATCATTGCCTGGCGATGAAAAGACAGCAAATTGTTATCTCAGTGAAGTGTTTGGCCATACTGCTATATATTGATCCATATTTCTTCATTAGAAAGATTCCTACATTGGCATCATGTAGTGTTGTCTATTACAGTAAACTCGACGGATAAAGTTAAGTAAATACTGCAGAGAATATAGAGCAAATTTCAGAAATTAAAGATCAAAACAGGATATCTATTTTCCTGATTTCAATTTTACAACATAAATTATTCCAATATCAAATATTTATTTGGAGAGAAGAGTCAACCATTGAAGAACATTTACAAATAATTTTGAAATTGGGAAAAGTTCAAACAATTTCATATGTATCGTATATCACACACTCACACACGCATACATACACACGTAACATATGCACACGTACACACACACATACACCCACCTACACATATATATATATTCATATTTTGATGTATATGCGTGTGTATATGTATGTGCATGTGCATATATATGTGAATATATTACATATATACATATCTATACATATAGCTACCTATTACCTACCTACCTACCTACCTACCTACCTACCTACCTACTACCTCCTACCTACCTACCTACCTACCTACCTACCTACCTACCTACCTACCTACCTACCTACATGCATACACATACATATATACATATAGGTATCAAATGAATTTTAGATCCGAAATGTCACAATCTTCTGCAACGTTCCGTATAAAAATCTATCTCCTAACTGACATAGATCACTACTTTCATTGAAATCTTTCGCTTTTTAGATTTTTCTCAGCTCTCATAGAGCAGGACTATGGTTAAATGCACTCCAGCCATGACTATGTTGTCTTTTATTCAGACATAGTGTATCAAGAGCTGCATTTTCTAAAACACTGTGAGTGTATTGTGAAGTGGGGGTGGGGGTGGGGGTGAGATTTCGCTGTTGTTTGTGTAGCGGATCGAATTACCGTATTGTATTGACCTGGAGTTTGTTTCAATTGTTGTTGGAGTAATTTTGACATGTGACAATTTTGTAAATTTGGCATTTGATGTTATATAACCTTGACATTTTTTACTATGCGACCTTGAAAGTTACTGTCTTTTAACCTTGCTATGTAAGGTTTTATTCCCATCTATTATGAACTTTATATTGTGAATAACTACAATATAGTGTTTGCATATACAGAATATTATAGGAATCTAAGTTTGGGTTTTTTGGAAAATGTTATTTGTGTTTAAGGATTCATTACAATGTTGTTCGTGTTTATTTTCAGATTTTGTCTCTTGTTAAGTTTTGATATTCGTTTTATTAGCTATAGAATCAATGCTGTAGAGTGATATTAATCGTAACAGAAATTAAATTTGCAATTCTAAGATTCTGCGACCAATTTCATTGCCAACGAACCACCCTATTTCTGCCTCCATAAAGAATTATACTGTTGGCATCTAGAATGTCGGAGCTTGCTGAGCAACTTGAATTAAAGTTTGATGTGAATGACATAGAAGAATTAATGTGACGAGAAAGTATTATAGAGTGAAGACCTTATTGAATTAGGAACAGTCAATGTCAGAGAGGTCATTCAAACTAAGGCAATTGAAGAACAAGAAAAATAGTTACAATGGTTCTTCATAAAAGAGATGACACTTGTTCTCCATGAGAATCCATTAACAATGATATGTTTGGGAGATGATGGATGTAATGTCACCCTTTTCTTGTAAAATTCTTCACAAACGGTTGCTGATATGCAAGCTGCGTTATTGAGTGGTATGCAAAGAGAAAGAAAAGACCAGTGTCCAGTTAACTTTCAATAGGTTTGTCAGAGAAATGAAATAGCTTGCATATTCCAACTCTTCATGTCATACTAACTTCCTGCAAATATCAGCCACTTTTTCTCTCACCTAGCAACTAATTTCTTCATCAGACAAACGAAAGAAAAAAAAAAAATCACCAACTTTCTTTGAATCAACGGTTAAAGAAAACAACAATAAAATCATTTATCTTTGGTCCTCTATTTAAAAACATCTATATAGTGTATGAATGCCGTCGTCTTTTCTCTCTCTCTTTGTATATACACACATACATACATACATACATACATACATACATACATACATACATACATACATACATACATGCATACATACATATATACATATATATATATATGTATATATATATGTATATATATGTATATATATATATGTATATATATATATATATATGTAGATATGTGTATGAATATATGTATATATGCATATATGTATATGTATATATGCATATATATATATGTATATATATGTATGTATATATATATATGTATATGTATATATGTATGTATATATGTATATATATATGTATATATATATTTGTATGTATATATATATATATATGTATATATACCCACACATACATTTTGATAAATGAGTATATATATATTATATATATACATTTGTGTATGTTTGTATGTATATGTATGTATATATGTGTGTGTGTGTATATTTAACTTACAATGTACGCGGAGCAGCACTAGATGTAATACTTTGTCTCAGAGAAAATTCTCAAAGAGACTTACGCATTAAAAGACACAGTGCTTCGCTTTGAATGGTAGGAGATCGCCAAATATAGTGCGTCGATCTGATTTTGGACTCCTCCGTGACGCATACTGTGACCCATGCTGAACATACGTCTTCTAAAATAGAAATCCGTTGACGAAATGTTAACTAATTTGTGTGAAAAATAACCAAGCAAGAATTACGTCGAAACAACGTGTCCGCTGATTCGTCGCAATTCTGAGCGAAGACCTCTATTTTCTAACACACAGGTCTCTTTGAAGTTTCTCCGTGACAAAATGCATTACAGCCAGTGTTGTTCTATGTTTGTATAAACACCATAAATGTTATACATACCGGTATTTTCCTATAATACTGTTTCAAATTCGTATATAAATTTATTCCCAGCCTGGTTAGTTTTTATACCCTATCTGGATATTTTTCAAAGAAAAGTTGTGTGTCAATAAATTTGTTATGAGAGGTAGAAAAATGGCTGTCGTTTCGGGTGAGAGGATAGTTCAAAGCATGTAGACGACACTGGTTGCCTCTATTTGCAAATATTTGTGATGGTATAATTACTGTATTTCTTTTAGACATCGTCTGACATCTATTAGGAGTGATATATTGAGCAGGAGACATACATTTTCATTGTTACCAGTATCCCAATTGTCCTTTGTACTTATTTCTCTGTGAATATCATTGGTTAAAATTGGGCGGCCAGAAACAATGTCATTAATCGTTTCTTCTCTCTCCGTCAATTTTGCTGTTACCCTTTGAATATTGCCATTTTCTATGTTATTGAAAATTCTCAGAGAAGGTTTGATTTTCCGTTATAAAAAATAGAAAAAAATATACCCACTCCCTCAACCTTTGGCCTGTAGTCTTTGGTGTTGCCCATATTCAAGTTTTTCTTTTCAT
This sequence comes from Octopus sinensis, assembly GCF_006345805.1. Taxonomy (NCBI): domain Eukaryota; kingdom Metazoa; phylum Mollusca; class Cephalopoda; order Octopoda; family Octopodidae; genus Octopus; species Octopus sinensis. Next base: position 33,278,519 of record NC_043009.1, on the reverse strand, counting down.
TATTATAATTATCACACCCCCTGTTTTCACTTTTGTGTGACTCTCTCTCCGTTCATCTCCCAACTATCAACTACTTCAGCCATATTTCACGTATACATAATGCTTTCCTTGAAGACAGAAAACTGCTTTATATTTAGCTGTGCACAATTATATTTAACACGCATGTACAATTATAAGTACACTTGGACATGGAAAAGCCATCACCGTGGAAATTTTCTCGGGAGAGATAATATTCCTTATGAATTACTTGTGTCACTGAGAGCTATGAATGACTGGACCGTAGGACATATGTTTGTGAGTCGTTACGCTTCATCAACTACGAAAACAGAGTCTCTCGATCACAGCTCACTTAATTTTTGTTTTTACTCTCCATGTCTTTTAGCTATATTTTTTTAGTTCCACTTCATTCGTTTCTAAATACTTTTGTTGTCCAATAGTAGATATTTCATAATTGTTTCCGACTCTTTCTGGGAATGTAACAGATCTATCTGTGGTTGGATGGTATATTCTAAATGTAGTCTAAAAGCAGTCATTATGCTCTCTTGTTTTCCTGTCTAGTCTGGTTAATTTACTTAATGTCAAACAGCGAATATAATGCAACTAGAAATTATTACCACAGTAGTTAGTCTTTTCATGTTTGTTTACTTTTCTTGCATCTAGCTTTGTTTTAATATTTAATCTTATGTTTGTAAACTTTTTTTTCGTTTAGGTCAGTTGTACTCTGTCGAGTTCATTTGCTCTCCGCTATATGTTAGCTTAAGTTTGGACAATTCTCATACATCTCATTCTTCCCTCCTCCTCCTCCTCTTCTTCTTCTTCTTCTTCTTCTTCTTCTCTTCTTCTTCTTCTTCTTCTTCTCTTCTTCTTCTTCTTCTTCTTCTTCATATTCTTGCTATTTTTCTCTCTATCTCTATCACCCTCATCTTTTCTCCTCTTTTAGAAGACGAAAGAGTAAAAGAGAAAGAAAGAAAAAGATCGTTTTTAATTACATTTATCTTAATTCTAAATCCCGAATTATATATAATGCTGACAAATCTAGAAAACGGATGAAATGGTGCAATTCCACTGACTTTAAAGACTTTATCGCATGGAAATAACAGAGAGAAAAAAATAATTATACAGGTATACATGTATGCTCTTCACTCTTTGATAATGATTAGTCAACATATGAAACATAAACATAGAAGCAATTATCTCCCTTTAAGTAGAACTCTCTTCTCTTAACAAGAAATTCCAGGTAATACCACCATATTCTTGCTTTTGTTGTTACAAAATAAATAAAATAAAAAAGCATAAAGAAGCAAGAAATCAAATAGATTAAAAATTCAAAGAAATACAACCCAAACATTAATTTGAACTCAGCTGAATTCAATTCGTCCCCATTCGAAAGACACCTGTTGTTATGGCAGAAACAAGGAAAATGCCACTTGTATTTGAACACTATACAAATATTCCTTTAAAAAAACTTTTCTTTTAATTTTTCTAAATTTAATTATTTAATTGTTACAGTTGAAAAAGTCTCAATGATTGAAATGAATTAGTAAAGAAACTCTCTTTATTACAAAATACAGGCCTCTTCTGAACACGTCTACGGCAAACGACATATCCACCTCGGCCTTAGAATAACACAAATACACACGCTTCAATACAATACAACACAAATACAATACTTCTTCTTCTTCTTCTTCTTCTTCTTCTTCTTCTTCTCATTCCTTCTCCTTCCTAACTTTATCACTAATACTGTTTAGAATAACACCTACGCAAATTCTATAAACAAGACATTCAAAAGACATATTTTCATGAACTGAACAGCAACTGCTACCATCCACTGTGGGTCATTTGTTGATCATTCAAAATACTACTGTCATGGTACTCCCACATTTTTCTTCTCTTCCTCCTCCTCCTCCTCCTCCTCCTCCTTCTCCCCCTTCTTTTCCTTCTTCTTCTTCTTCCCTACCAAGAATTCACAACGACCTCGAACCCACAAGAGTAAACAAGAGAGACAGAGACAGGCAGAAACAAGGAAAATGCCACTTGTATTTAAACACTATACAAATATTCTTTTTAAAAACTTATCTTTTAATTTTTCTAAATTTAATTAACTAATTGTTACAGTTGAAAAAGTCTCAATGACTGAAACCGGTACTGAAATCTTTTTTATAAAATTATTTTAGCATTTTCTATCTTGCCTTTTTTCCATATATATATATATATATACATGATATAACAATATACAAATATACAAATATATAAACACATATAAATCATAAATGTACTTGCATGAGATCATATGAGGTAGTATCTCCGTATAAGAAATCAACGAGGATATTAGAAGATGAATGTAAGGCAGGAATCCAAAGAGATGAAATTGTGGTAGAAGATGATTTTAAGAAGACGGCCGTTTCGAGAATATGTAGGTTGAGATGGCTGAGTTATTTCCAATCATAACAATCATCTACATTTCTCTCATCTGAGGTAATTTAAGAGGATTTAGAAAAGAATTAATTGAAAATTTTTTTTGAAAAACATAAGAGTTTTTAAAGAATATATATATGTTCGGGTATAAGAAAACATGAATCTGATGGGTTTCTCTATACTTATCAAAATTTCGGCCAGCTGAGTCATTGGCCGGCAAAACATCGAAGTTACTCAAACATTTTCGTTTAGAATTATATATATTATATATATATATATATATATATATTATATATATATATATAATATGTATGTGTGTGTGTGTGTGTGTGTGTGTGTGTTTGTGTGTGTGTATATATACAGAGTGAGATAAAATAATGCAAGCAATGAAAACATGCTAAGGACTTATTGATTGAAAACATGCATGGCAAATATAGAACGGAATAAAAACATCAAAGTTTCTTTGAATCACTGCTCAATACTTTTGTTCATGAAATATTTTAATGAACAAAACTTTATAAATAAGATGGCTTTTCATTGATGTCAACTCTATAGTGTCATGCCAACCTTTCTAACTAAAGATTTCTGCAAACAATTTGCCATAATTATACAAATTGAAATCTTGCCTCCGGAACCATTTATGTTGAGCATGAAGTCAACTTGTAATTGTTCGTATCTAGTTATTAATCTCTAATTAATGAATCTTCGAAATGTATGAAAACCATTCTATGAAATTCTTCATTAAACTTAAACATGTTGCAATCGGAAACAATATTTTGAAAAATTCAAAACTTTTAAACATTCATGAGAAGACATTGCCCTCACCTGAAGATACATACACACAGACAGACGGACACACATACATACGCATACACATCGGTTTTGTGTTGTCAGTCGGCATATGTATATATATATAATATATGTACATATATATATATATATATATATCTAGAGAGAGAGAGAGAGAGAGAGAGAGAGAGAGAGAGAGAGAGAGAGAGAGAGAGAGAGAGAGAGAGAGAGAGAGAAAGAGAGAGAGTGATGTGGAAATGAGTCAGTGCAGATATATGATACTCAGGCGCTGTTTCTTTTTATGCATACAATGTTTCTGTCAAGAAAATTCTGATCAGAATGAAAGCGTCAAACAGAAGAAATACAAGTTTTAGATAAATCTGAATTTATACTGGTGAAATTAAAGCAAAAATTTAATTTAAAAGCAAACCAAGATTTCTTTTCCCTTAACTCATAAAATGGAAAATACTGACGCGAACATTAACATATTTTCTTAGCTGTGACTTGCAAAAATCTATGTTTATTAATAAAAAGGAAAATAAAAATTAAAGCAAAAAATCCAAAATGAAGAGAGATTTTTTTTTATTGCAAGAAATTTGTAGTGTGAAGAATTTTCGTGAAATATTACCGAATAGTTCCAGAAAATAGAAATAAAAACAGCAAATAAAAAATCAAAAAAGAGACAAAAAATGATTAAAGTTCTATAAAAAATAATCTATGGAAATATTGCAAAAAATTGGTCTGACTTATTTTAGCATTTTGCTCTTTTAGAGCCGACATGAACGAAAATAGGAAGAAAATGTCAATGTAAGAAGGAAGTCAGAAGAAATCAAATCGCAGATTGTAACTATCCTGTCATTATAGTCTTATGTCATTCAAAGATCATGATTTGATCTCCTCTTTTAGATTCTTTCATCTTTCATCTGAAGTGATTATTTCATTGGTACAAGGCTTTTGTCGAAGCGAAGCTGGTGTGAGATGGGTGAGAGAGAAAAAGGAAGATGGCGAGTTTGTATGTGAGTATATATGTGCATGTGTGTGGATGTGATAAAATAAGAAAGAGCGAGAGAAAGTCAGTGAGAGAGAGAAATAGAGAGCGAGCTTCTTTGCTGACAAGAAGTAAAAAAAAAAAATGGCAAGAAGAATGCAAGGCAGAGCTGTAGTTATATTAACTCTTAAATTCTACTGTCCATATTGAAGGTACCATTAATAATGATTGATCTCATGTTGAAGTAGAAGTTGTTAAGTCTGCTAGAATTGGAGGAGAAAAACGATGAAAGAAGAGCACAGTAGTAATGATGAGGATGATAAATAATAATAATAATAATAATGATAATAATAATAATAATAATAATAATAATAATAATAATAATAATAACAATAATAATAATAATAGGAAGAAAGAAAAAAGGAGAAGAAAAAGAAAAATTAGAAGAAAAGAAACAGAAGACAGAAGAAACAGATGAAGAAATAGTTGACATGTGTGTATATGCGTATGCATGTTACACACACACACACACACACACACACACACACACACACACACACACTCACTCAAACACACACAAACACATATATGTATGTATGTATGTATACATATATATATATATCGATGTTGGGTGCAAAAGTAGGTATACAGTATCACATCGATGTTATAATACTTAATTCATTATGATGCTTAATTTATTAGCACATTAAATTAGTTGGCCTCATTTTTGATATCTTCAGCGTCGTTAATCATAATATACATTTATCATAACTCTCATAATACTTTAATCGTAACTTAATTTTTAAAAAATAAATGAATGAGTATTATACGGTTTTCTTTCCATAACTGTATACCTACTTTTGCACCAGCCTTCTCTCTGTATATATATATGTATGTATATATATATTATATATAGATATATATATATATATATATATATATATATATATATATATGTATATATAAATGTATATATATATAATATATATATATATAATGTAGTGAATGTATGTATGTATTTATGTGTGTGTATACGTATGTATGTTTCTATATATTTATATCGTAGCTATTCCTGTAGTGATATTGTTGTTGATGAGGCTAATGACAACAACTACAATGATGATGAAGCTTATGATGATGATGATGATGAAAGTGTGTGTGTGTGTGTGTGTGTGTGGGAGGTAGTGTTGTTGATGGTGCCGAAACAGGGAATGAGGACAACAGCATTAAAAGACAACACTTCCCCTTTAATGCACATTTACTCAAACATGCAAGCACGTATGCAAATTCACACACACACACAAACACACACACGCACGCACACTGTTACTCAACCTTACATATATACATACGTATACACAGATAGACATACATATATCCAACCAAGTACAAAGATACAGTGACATATGTTGGCAGCTGCACTCATACACACACCTGTACATGTACATATATACATATATATACAACACACACACACATATGTATTGAAACACATGCTTGCTTACCTTCAGAGCTTTATACGCAACATTCAGATAGATATAGACATATACATATACACATATTTACAGTAAGTGACATACACACCACACGCATAGAAACACACACACATATACATGCATATACATAAGTATATACATATATACATCGGCGTTGCACTCCGTTGGTTTCCACGACGAGGGTTTCACTTGATCCGATCAATGGAACAGCCTGCTCGTGAAATTTACGTGCAAGTGGCTGAGCACTCCACAGACAACGTAGTTCTCGGGGAGATTGAACGTGTCACAGAGTGTGACAATGTTGGCCCCTTTGAAATACTAGTACAACAGAAACAGGAAGGAAGAGTGAGAGAAATTTGTAGCAAATGAGTATAGTAGGGTTCACTCCAACCCCTGCCTCGTGGAGCTTTAGGGTTTTTTGCTCAATAAACACTCACAACGCCCAATCTGGGAATCGAAATCGCGATCCTTCGACCGCGAGTCCGCTGCCCTAACAACTGGGCCATTAAACATCCACATATGCATATATATATATATGTATACACACAGACACACACAACACAGACACACACACACACATATATATATAGTACATATATATATATATATATATTTTATATATATATATATATATATATATATATATATAATATATATATATATATTTTGAAGCATACATATCGTTCTACACTCAGCAATATCCACACGTATACACATACTAACACCAGCCCACATATACACCCACTTGTATATTGAAATATATGAACACATAAGCAGCTATATACGCAGCAATATACACAAACATATATACACACACACACACGTATTCACATATGTACAACAACCTACTCATACACCCACACACTATAGCGAAACCTCAGAGTTTGAAAAATTTAATTCTTCCACAGAAATTACAAAGTACTGCTGCTGCTGTTGCTGCCGCTGTTGTTGCTGTTGTTGCTGTTGTTGCTGTTGTTGTTTTTGTCTTCCCGTCTCCCCCTCCCGTTCCCCAACCTCTCTACAATACTCACAAATGATGTATATTCAACCTCATTACCACGTTTTCAGGTTTGTCTGTTTATTTGGTAATTTACAAACATTACTTTTGTATCCGGATTTTAATATTTGATGACAATCACCAGTGCCAGCATCACCACCAGCACCAACACCACCAGCACCAGCACCGCTACCAACAAAACAACAACAACAACAACAACAACAACAGCATCACCATCATTACTGTTATCTCTACCTCAATCACTATCTCCACCACTACGCCTGCTAGCACTACACCCACACCCATCCCCACCGCCAATACCACTGCTGCTACTACCACCATCACCATTATCTAAACCACCACAACTACTACCATCACTACCACCACCACCTCCAAGACCCCCAGAACCGCCACCACTACTACTACTACTACTACTACTACTACTACTACTACTACTACTACTACTACTACTACTACTATCATTAATTGGACCAGTATCTTGTTAACGCCGCTCGTAGTTAGCATCCACCTTTCTCTTTTCCTCATCACTCCCCTCCGCCATACTCTGCTTCTGTTAATTTGCAAATTATAATACAAATTGATAATTTGATATCCCTTCTTCTCCCGCTCCAATCACTTCAATGAACATTTCTCTAATGAAAGAGTTTTAACCTGCAGTTTTGCGACAAAACTCCACCCAAACAAATACATTGAACCATTACAAAATAAACCATATTTAATTTGGTATAAAAATGAAAAAAAAAAAGAATTATTGGAGTTTTTAATTTTTTGAACTTTTTAAAAAACTATTTTATTCATTTTGGTCTGTGAAATTTATTGGATATTGAAGTGATAGAATCTACCATACGGAAGTTTTAATTCAAACTTCCTCAGATCATTAAACCTTGCCACACCTCAGGTAAAATATTAAAACTGATTTTACAGGTACATTAAATTGAGGTAGAATTAAATCGAATAAAATAGATTGGTGTATAATGGTGAAAAGACTCGTGGAATATAATGCTTATATATGTCTGTGATTGTCAAGACAATAATGTTCCGCTTATTTTTAGGGGTATATATAACATTTATAAGATATATATATATATATATATATATATATATATATATATATATATATATATATATATATTTATATATAATATATTCTAAGTCTCTCTAAGGAGACTACAGCAGCGGTACTGGATATTAGTTGTTATCGCCAAGCTGACATGGCAGTCCAGGAAAATAGGACGAATGCTGACGTTGATTAGCTCCAAGAGGCCGTCGCCTCTAGCTAGCTAGCTAACTATGTGACACACGAACTTGTGTCCATTATAACCTTCGAACAGTGGAGGTCAGCCGCTTCACCTTGCTGGTCTGGCATCTACAGACTAGTTTCGGGGTATTTGCCCCTTATCTATCTATCTATCTATCTATCTATCTATCTATCTATCTATCTATCTATCTATCTATCTATCTATCTATCTATCTATCTATACGAGATAGGGTGTGTGTGTGCTAAAATGTTCATGGCTTTGGGGGTATTGCGAAAGGCCTGGTTGGAGGCCCAACCTTCCGAGTTCTATTCCAGGGCTTAGAAAAACTGAAGAACCACTGCAATAAGTGTGTGAATCTGAGAGGGGAGTATGTTGAATAAAATCTTAACTGATCGTCCTGTATTTTTTTCACCCAAAGCCAGGAACTTTTCAGCACCACTCGCGTATATATATATATATATATATATATATATATATATATGTATAAAAGACATTAGCAGTCGCTTTTTTCTCCGTAACTTATTAGCTTCCGTTTTTGTTTACAAATATTATATAGGCACAAGAGTGGCTGTGTGGTAAGAAGCGTCTTCCCAACTACATGGTTCCGGGTTCAGTCCCACTGCGTGGCACCGTGGGCAAGTGTCTTCTACTATAGCCTCAGGCCGACTAAAGCCTTGTGAGTGCATTTGGCAGACGGAAACTGAAAGAAGCTCGTCGTTATATATATATATATATATATATATATATATATTCTGTACATAATAATAATAATATTTTATAAGCTTAAAGCGTAAAGTCGATCGCTGCGCAATGACTAAAGAAAATTGTTTAATAATGGTGTATATAAGCCCTCGACGGAAAATAGTAGGTTTTTCCCGTACGCGTGGGATTCGAACCCAACCCTCTTCGTTTTTGCGTCGAGTATGCTAGCCATTTACACCAACGCACAACCTGCTTCTTTCCGTCAGATTTAAGAACAATAATTAGTTTGTTGTGTCGTTTTTGTAAACAAACTTTCATGTACTTTTACTGCGATGGCGTTTGTTAAGCAGCATCAATTTTTGCAATTCTGTAAATAATGACTAATGACTAAAGACTAAAATGTTTAGTAAAGGGGCATATAGGCCCTCGACAGAAAAAAGTAGGTTTCCTCATACGTGTTGGGACTCGAACCCACACCTCATTGATTGAATCAGATTTAAATCAGAGGGAAAGAAGTAGGTTGTGCATTGGTGTATATTTACTTTACACGTTGGTGTATATATAGTTTACACTATTTACTTTAGACATTACACGGTGATCGCTTATAATAAGCTTTAAGCTTATAAAATATTATTATTATTTACAGAATTGTAAAAATCGACGCTGCTTAACAAAAACAATCGCATATATATATATATATATATATATATATACTATAATATATATATATATATATATATATACCCCTTCAATATCCCTTTCAATCTAGCAAAAAGGATATGCACTATAGTCTCTAACGCAAACACCAGAGACACACGACTACAAGAACTAAAAGATACCCTTATCACCAGGAACTATCCACCTCACTTATTGACAAGTGCATTCAACGTGCCCTTCAACTTAACATCAAGGAACTGAGACACATCCAAATCAAAGAAAAACTTACAACCAAAAGCCTTACCATACATCTCCACACACAACCCTCTCAATAACGAAGCCTTCGGCACCATCCTCCACAACATACCCCTCCTAAAAAAAGACCACAGAATGAACACAATCCTCCAAAACACACACGATCATAAAAAGCAAAGACAGCCTAGATCCATGAAAAGTCTTCTAACACAAGCCCGAATTCACTCTCAACACAGAAGCCGACAGTAAAAAATGTGGAAGACCCAATTGCGGGATATGCGACTATCTAATCGAGGATTCTGAGTTCTCCTTCAAACAGGGACAACGGTTTACAGTGAAAAGCAACTTCACATGTGCTTCGGAGAACCTAATATACTCACTAACCTGCTCCGGGTTCAAGAGCAGTACATAGGCCAAACAAAAAATGGTTTGCGTAAACGAATGGCCTGCACAGATCCCAGATAAAAATTCCCCAAAACAGAAAAATAGCTTTTAGCCAACACATAGATACTTGCGCCAACAAAAAAACACCAAACTTCGAATTTTTCCCCCTCTACCAATTTAGGGACGATACAACCTCGAGAACCGAATAAATAGTAAAGAAAATCTCTTATTATAAAAATACAGGCCACTTCTTAACGGGTCTACGACAAACAATTAATATAGCTCAACTTAAGAATAAAGAAATATATATAACACACAAATATTACTTCCATAGAATCCATTACTAATCGCCCCAAAACAGCTATAACTTCACCCATTCATATTCTCCCTTCTCTGTTTTTTTTCTTCTTCTCCTCTTTTTTCTTCTTCTTCATCATCATCGTTTCATCATCATCGTCGTCATCGTCATCACCACCATCATCATCGTCATCTTCTCCTCTCCTTCTTCTTCTTCATCGTCATCATCATCGGCACCGTCATCTCTTCTTCTGCTTCTACTTCTCCACCTTCTACCCCACTAATGTCTTTAAGTATAACGCCTACGCAGCGACTGCCGGTCGCCACTGACCGGCCCAGATTTTCCCACTCCCACCCCCTCAAGAACTCACAACGACCTCGAATACACAAGTGCAAACAAGGGAGTCAGAGAAAGGCAGAATGCCACATATATCTGAACACTACTATGGAAGTATTCCTTTAAAAAAACCTTTCTTCTAATTTTTCTAAATTTTCAAAATTTAATTATTTAATCGTTACAGTTGAAAAGGTCTCAAAATGACCGAAACCGGTACTGAAAGATTCACTATAAAATCATCTTAGCATTTTCTATTTTTGACTTGTTTTTTCATATATATATATATATATATATATATATATATGTATACATAGGGGGAAAATAAGAAGAATCAACGAAAATGCACATTGTAAATCAAAAAAGTAAAGGCTTTTTATGAAAAGTAATGAAAGATATATACAATTAGATGAACTGAGGTAGGAATAAAAGTAATAAAAGTCATTGTTGTGAATTGTTTAAGAGATTCAAGCATACCGGTTTCGTATTCATTGCCTTGAATACAATTATTCATTGCTTTGGATGCACACCGATTAATCAGGCAGAGGTAATAATAATAATAATAATAATAATAATAATAATAATAATAATAATAATAATAATAATAATAATAATTTTTGGCACAAGACCAGCAATTTCGGTGAGTGGGGTGAGTCGATTACATTAACCTCAGTGTTAAACTGGTACTTGTTTTATCGACTCCAGAAGGATGAAGGGCAAAGTCGACCTCGGCTGAATTTGAGCTCAGAACGTAGCGGCAGACGAAATACTGCTAAGCATTTCACCCGGTGTGCTAACGATTCTGCCAGCTCGCCACCTTAATGATGATGATGATGATGATGATGATAATAGTAATATAATAATAATAATAATAATAATAATAATAATAATAATAATAATAATAATAATAATATGATGATGATAATAATAATAATAATAATAATAATAATAATAATAATAATGAGAACATAGCTCTTCTGCTTAATTCTATTTGAAGTCAAATGAAGGCAAATCTATTTGGAGCCCATTAATTCATGATACGTTGTTTTACCCATTTATTTTGCATATATTTACATAAATCTAGGTTTTGAGCGTGAGAATTTTAATATGATAATTGCTACTGTGATGTTTTTAATTAGACATTAATGAGAATGTTCTATATTATCGGAACTTAGTTGTTATTTTATATAACAGGACTTTGTAACTTCGAAGTTATTTAAAAATGTTTATTTACATTTAGAATTTTGTGGATAGATTTTCCAACGCATATTTCTCTCACCATCATCCGGGGTGACGCCTTTTCCATATTGTCCGCTGGGACAATGTCTCTAAAGCCTTTTGAGATATTATTTGTTACTTTTGAAAAGAGTGAGAGATGGTATACAAAAGCTATGATAAACAAGATGTTTAGTTACTCCTGTGGCACCCCAGCTGCAGAGTAGGGTCCAAAAGAAATGGGACAAAAAAAGCTACAAGTAATAACATTACTAAGATTCATAATTCTTGAATTATCAATTTTTTTCTTATTTTAGAATTCAGATATTTTTGTTGGTATTTGACTCGAAATTAAGTTCCAATATTTCATGACATTCGAACCTAGTTTCGATACCTGGTGGTACTTGAACCTAGTAAGAATGACCGGTACCATTCGAACCTGTGAATTTAGTTAGAATATTAGATATGTTAATGTGACATCTCCGAAAAGACCTGTCACTTCCATCACTGATTCACGGCAGTTTTTAACTGTTAGCACGTTAGAAATGCCTTTTGCAAAATTGAAAATTTCTATAGGAATGTCGAAGAAAACTATTTAAGCACCTGGATGGTCTTGTACCATGGAATGGGTATATATTATAAGAAATGCAGGGGTTTTATGTAGCCACTCAACATGCTTGAAAAGTAATCCGAATCTCCCTTAAATCACTCTTAACAGCTTAAAAAGAAATTAGATTATGTGACCCTAGATACACTGTGTCTGAGAAACTGAAAACGGGGTTGTCATGGCTGGGATGTTCGTTCGTTGTTGACCTGGAGCTAACGCATAAAAAACAAATACTTTCGATTGTTAAAACGGAACAGGGGAAATGGAAGTTGTTTATTGGTCAATGATGTGTCCGAACGGTCAACACGTTTCCATCGTTACGAGTAAATGCCCAAATTTTCAAACTAACTTCTTACATTTTAGATTCGGAAAACTTCGTAAAAAGAGTGTTATGTCTTTATAGTCGTTGTTGTCACTATGTGTCTTGCTTTGGAGTTCCCTGAATAGTTATGGAAAAGAACGAGACCAATGTATCAATCTAAATATATTTACCTACGAGTTTTGTTGCACAGGTGTGTAATTACTCGCGTAGATTTAACTTTAAACTGTCTTCAGTCTGTTGTCTTGACCCCAATGATCTGTTACTGAGTGAACGCACACAAACTTGTATAACAAACAATAATAGAAATACTATTGACATAACAACAACAACATATACAAAGATAATCCTTTCAAGCATAAAAGACAGGTTAAACCTAAAGGAACGTGATCCGCTTTATGAATTAACTGATAATCTACCACTCCCCCCTCCCTCATAAAAGGGTTTCCTGCGACGCTCTCCTTTGTGTCTGTAAATAATTCCCCAAAACACTGATAACTATTTTTACGTTTGTTTGCTATAATCTAATCATTCTTACATGTGACATGTGACACTATTTAAAGGATGAAGTGGGGGTTGAGCTGTATGCCACAAATGGAAACGTGCATACAGATATTCAGATATATATATATATATATATATATATATTTGTACACACACAAACATACATACATGTATGTATGTGCATATGTATGTATGCTTGGGTGTATTTGGGTCTTGCGTGTATACACATACGCATCGCGATTATATATGTATATACAGCGAGTTAAAAGCAATAGTAGTTAATCTTCCGCCAAGGAACTGTAATATATTTATGAATCTAATAATATATATAAATATTTATGCATACATACACACATATATATATAGACATATATTATAATATATATATATAATATATATATATATATATATATATATTATATATATATATATATATACATATATATATATATATATATATATATATATATATATAATATATATATATATATATATATGTACAGTTCTATATGTACATGTTCGCTTTTGTATGTATGTGTGTGTGGTGTGTGTAAGGAAAAGAGAGAGAGCGAGAGGGAGAGAGAGGTGGGGATAGAGATTGAAAGAGCGGAAGTGATGCTTGTTTTATTGCCAATATCCATGAATCAAAACCTTTCGGATTGTAAACCAAGTTCATGATTTTTCTGTAACCTCTTATAAATATATTTATCTCTGACCCGGCAACAAAATGGTTTCTACACTTTCTTTTATTTTTTTCCTACATTTCTGAATTTTAGCTAAGAATATGCTATCTATATACTACCCCACTCCTATTGTTTCCTCACTCAAAACTTATACAAAAAAAACTATAATACCTAACCAAAATATTTACGCCTCTGCATATAGATATATATATATATTATATATTTTATTATATATATATGTTAAATACATATATAGATGTATAAATATATATATATTATATATATATATATATTTATATATGAAAAAATAACAACGTGTGAAAAGGTGTAAAACTTATCTGCATAAGAAATTGGTGTTTTTCTCGAAAGCCTACAGCTGATAATATAAAGGTAGCTATTTTCTGCAATAAGGACATTGGTAATAAGAATTATTCGAGGTAGCCATGCATGCGGATAATATCTGCAACAATGAATCGTCCAGTGTAACATTCATAATTTGATGAGGAGTTTCTAAATGGATAGGCGAGAAGTAAGGGAGCTAACCTTCTTGTATAAACAGATCAAATCGGTGTATGTTTGTGCATTGAAGTGAATATAAAACGGTGATGTCAACAGATCCTCATTTACGTCTTTTGCAAAACATTTTTCTTTTTCAGATGGCAAACAAACAGAAAAAAATATGACAAATAAATTCCTGCAAAACAATGACGGAATCGTTGAATATTTAACTTGTCATGTGGTCTTGTATGAACTCTATTTTAACTCATTCGTCTCTCTCTTTGTGTGTGGCTATACGTTTGCGTCAATATATTCACGTACTGTAAATGCAATTATCATGCTTTACCACACCACACACAGACACAGATGTATACATATATACATACATACATATAATATATATATATATATATATATATATATATATATATATATATATATATATATATACATTCATATAATATATATATATATATATACATGTATATAAATGTATGCAGATATGTATGTGTATGCGTGTGTGTATGTGTAAATATGTAATAATATATACAAATATATGTATGTATAAAGCGATATTTTTAACTATCATACCTTTCTATCTTCAGTTGTAAGACAGAATTAGCTGTTTTAAACTGATCAGGCAGCCTTCTGCGTAAAACCAATCATCGTGACGCACACACAGTCAAAACAAGGAAAACCTGTTGCCAACATTTCTACAACTGTCTCCCCAATTTTCAGTCAAGACTATTTTCGGTAAATGTACAACAACAAAAACAATAATTCTGTATCAGTTATCAGTTGTAATCATTCCACAGGTCCTTTCTTTTGTTGATCCTTTCTTTCATCCGTCCATTATAAATTTTCCCATCAATTTTTGGTGAGCACATAAGAGTACATTCTCAAGTTTTAGTGAGTATATGATCTAGGGAGGATACGTCTACAAACTCTCGCTCTCCTCAGTGGTGACCACCAGCACGACTTTCGTAGAACCAGTCTACTGGACATCTACTCTCTTATACACTGTGCCAGTATTTCTCCAAGACACTTGTCTTGGATAAATCGGGTGGAAGCAATGTTGTTACCAGAGGCATCAGAAGAGATTTTGGCGATGCCGGGTAGGCGAATATCCTACTGAAGTTTTCCACCAACAGGCTCCACTCATCTCTCATTTCTTGGAACAGCAGATTTCTGAGATCACACCATTTCAGTGAGTGCTGAGTTGGCAGAGCTCTCTATTCTCTTCGCTACAACAAAGGTATTTGCATATATATATATATATATATATATATATATATATATATATACATACATACATATATACATACACACACACACACACACATATATATATATTCTTTCTCTTCAATTTTGTTAAAGAATACTTTTATTTGATCTCAAAAAGTTGATCAATTTAGTTAAATTAATAAAAACGCGTGCATGATTAGGAAAACCTAGACAGAAATTTGTAAGTCGTTAATTAAAAAAAATATCCAAACGAAATAAAAACAAATTTGAATATTTTGTTGAGGAAACAAGGAATAGTCTCACAATGGTAGTTGGAATATTTATTAAGGGTTAAATATTTAGAATATTGTTTTAAAGTTTTTCAAAAATACTTGATTAAATAAAGGACTAATTTTTAATTTGAGCAACTCCCAAAACTCCCTAAATTCTACCAAAATATATAAGAATGAAGAAAATGATTTTGTTTGATTCTTTTAAGACTTCCACATTTGATTTTGATGTGAGAGAAAGTTTGTGCTTGCCTGTATTTGTGTGTGTGTTTATGCATGCGTCTACAGGTGTGTGCGTACTTGTTTATATGTATTTATATAGAGGTGTAAGTATGTTTATCATATCATTGTGAGCGTGTATAGGTTTGTGTACAATGTACATACGTATGTATGTATGTATGTATGCATGTATGTATGTATGTATGTATGTATGTATGTATGTATGTTGTTATGTATGTATGCATGTATGTATGTATGTATGTATGCATGTATATGTATGTATGTATGTATGTATGCATGTATGTATGTATGCATGTATGTATGTATGTATGTATGCATGTATGTATGTATGCATGTATGTATGTATGTATGTATGCATGTATGTATGTATGTATGTATGTATGCATGTATGTATGTATGTATGCATGTATGTATGTATGTATGCATGTATGTATGTATGTATGCATGTATGTATGTATGTATGTATGCATGTATGTATGTATGTATGTATGTATGTATGTTTGTATGTATGCATGTATGTATGTATGTATGTATGCATGTATGTATGTATGTATGTATGTATGTATGTATGCATGTATGTATGTATGCATGTATGCATGTACACGTTAGTGTAATGGTAACACACTTGTCGTGAAGACACAGAGATGTGGGTTCGAGTTTTAAACGCATACGGAAATCCATTTTTTTCCGTCTAGGCTTATATACCCCAATATTAGACTTCTTTTTTCTTCAGTCAGTTCACGATGATCGCTTATAAGCTTCATTTAAACACTGTATTTTATATGAATAATATATATAGTCCATCGACTAATTTTTCTATACGCTAGGTCGCTGGTAGTAAAAATTTCAAAAATCTTTATTACCCTGATATCAATAATTATCTATAATGATTTCTGGTAGATTCGTCCGAAGAACTTGTCGGCATCTTTTTGCTGCTGACAAAAAACTAAAAAAAAAAAAAAACTGCGCTTGCGCGTTGGATTTGAAAATTATTAAAATGTAGAAGCAAGAGGCACATGCTGGATTGGCCTCGTGTTTATATGTTTAATCTTGGCGTCCGTGCTGAAGAAGACTTCACCTAGTAAATTATTTTAATTGCTAAAGTATGTCAGAAACCATGGTCCAGGAAAGAGATGGAAAATGTTTTTATTTTTCATCCCCTTCGGGAATTTATCCCTAATTAGTGGCTTGGACTTTAGCTGTTCTTTCTAGGAGAAAGGATTCCTATCATGGAAGCCACTTAATGTGTTCAAATGTACACTGTATTTTATATGCATGTACATATATATGTGTGTGTACCTGTTTGTGTGTGTAAGTGCACACATAAGAATTTTAAAACTAGAAGTGCAAGTGTCAGCGAATCATTCAATTAGTCACAAATGATTTCAATGAAATCCAAGTTCACTGGATGGAACAGCTGAAGCAGACACCGTTGACACTGCCGGAGATCCATTGACTTTATTAAGCATTTATTTATAGCCAATCAGTAAACCGAGCAGAAGTGAGGTGAAACTTTAATGAACCTTAATCAAATCACACTATTAAAGCTGTGTTCCTTAAAGACAGAGAAATCAACTTCAAATGTTTTTTGTTGTTAAATCTTCTTTGCCTCTCCTTCTCTCCTCGCACTCCTCCAACTCTCCTTCTCTTACACTACTCTCTCTATATTTGTCTCTCTCCTCTATATTAGTGTAGGGTCTTGGCTTTTTATTTTATGCATTTCATGTATGTACTTATTCTTATTGATATACATAATCATTAGCATGCCGGGGGAAATGCTTAGCGGTATTTCGTCTGCTGTTATGTTCTGAGTTCAAATTCCGCCGAGTTCGACTTTGCCTTTCATCCTTTCGGGGCCGATAAATCAAGTACCAGTTGCGTACTGGGGTCGATCTAATCGACTTAATCCCTTTGTCTGTCTTTGTTAGTTCCCTCTATGTTTAGCCCCTTGTGGGCAATAAAGAAATAAGAAACGTTAGTCGGGTGAAAGGATTAGCGGTATTTTGTCTACCGTTACGTTCTGAGTTCAAATTCCGCCGAGGTCGACTTTGCCTTTCATCCTTTCGAAGGCGGTGAGCTGGCAGAAACGTTAGCACGCCGCGGCGAAATGCTTAGCGGTATTTCGTTTGTCTTTACGTTCTGAGTTCAAATTCCACCGAGGTCGACTTTGCCTTTCATCCTTTCGGGGTCGATAAATTAAGTACCAGTTACGCACTGGAGTCGATGTAATCGAGTTAATCCCTTTGTCTGTCCTTGTTTTCCTTCTCTATATTTAGACCCCCGTGGGCAATAAAGAAATAGATATACATAATTATGTACGTATAATCTGTATATATATACAAATACACGCACAAACACACACAGAGATGTATTTGTGTGCGTGTCTATATGTGTGTGTTTGAGGGTGAGATAGTGGTTTCAATTTCTGGACGGGATAATGTGCTGTGATCTGGAGCAAAACACCCCATCTCACGTTACTTTGTGATGGCTTCGTCACCCGACGTGTGGTACACTGTGCCGCTGTTCCGGCACCCACAAGAAACTACCATCGTCGTCGTCGTCATCATCATTATCATCATCAACAGCATCATCATCACCATCATTTATATACCAAGACAGAGTCCATGTCACTAAACCGGAAAGATGGAAATCTTGTGACACTGGATGGGGGAATACTAAATCAATTTTTTTATTTGGGCAGCTGGATGAGTTCATCAAGAAAAGACATTGATTTCAGAATTACCAAAGCTCGGGCCGCGAGGAACAAAAAAAAGTGCAAGTCAGATGTACCCAGAGAAATCAAACATCTTTTAGTAAATTTAGGACTTCCATTCTCTATACGCATTTTTGTTGTCAATGTTTTTGAATTTCTTGAAATTCTTCTAAATAATATTTGGATCTATTTGTCATACACGAGGATTTACCTTAGATGTGCATTCTACTTGCATTTATCGGTGTCTGATTGTAGGGTTTAGCTAATGAAATTCGTTTAAAACTGAGTGCATTATCGATATCTGTCTGAATTTTAAAAAATCACTTCTTTTATATATCGATATATATATATATATATATATATGGATGCGTGTATGTGTGTGCATACATATATGTCATAAATGCACGCACTTATATATATCTATGCATACATAGACACACACATGTATATAAATATATATACATGTATACATACATACTATATATATATGTATATATATGCATATGTATATATATATATATATGTATATATATATATATATATATAATAATAAATATTAGGGAATAAATCCAAATTTACAGGGAAAAATCAGATTTAGGATTAAATCCAATTTTATAGTAAAATATTATAAAATATTATTAGAGACAAAACCACTATTTTGCAAAACAAAACAAGAAAGACTTAATCAATACATAAAATTTTAATAAATAGTCAAAAAAACCGCCACTACAATCGTTTCTTGTCTTGATCGACAATCTTCAGGTGGACTTCCAATCTAAAAAATCAAAATTTTAAAATATAAAAATAATAATTTTAAATAATTAAAGTATAAATAAAAAATATAAGTATATAATCCATATATAACCTATATATAATCCATATCGAAAATATAGACAAATTACCACGAATTCCCTAAAAAAAACCATGATAAAACAAAACTCTTAAAAACAATAACGATAAATCTCCCTTGCTAAACTCTAAAACAAACCTATATAGTAATCCCCCTAACCTAAACATTCACACACAAATACACACACGTAACCCAGACCCACGACTTATACACATACCTATACTAACTTATAAACCTCAATTGAGGTAATTTGTCTATATTTTCGATATGGATTATATATAGGTTTATATGGATTATATACTTATATTTTTTCATTTATACTTTAATTATTTAAAATTATTATTTTTATATTTTAAAATTTTGATTTTTTAGATTGGAAGTCCACCTGAAGATTGTCGATCAAGACAAGAAACGATTGTAGTGGCGGTTTTTTTGACTATTTATTAAAATTTTATGTATTGATTAAGTCTTTCCTTGTTTGTTTTGCAAAATAGTGGTTTTGTCTCTAATAATATTTTATAATATTTTACTATAAAATTGGATTTAATCCTAAATCTGATTTTTTCCCTGTAAATTTGGATTTATTCCCTAATATTTATTATTTATATAATATTGATAATTTTGTATATTGAGTGTAATACCTCAATTTCGTAAATTATGGATTTTACAGGTAAGATAGAACCGCTGTTTTGGGATTCATCTTGAAAGATATTCCTATTCCTTCTAGAAAGGAATTTATCTTGAAACTTGTTAATAATGTTAAAGATTTTATTTCTAGAATTAAATGGAAAGCTTTTTACTATAATTTTTATTTATTTAATGATATTGATAGTAGGAATGATAATTTTACCTCTAAATTTAAATCTAGAAAGGAACCTCCATTTAATAAAGAATTACAATTACTTGAAGATAGTATATGGAAGGTGGTAAAAAATATTGAATTCCATAAATACCCAAATAGAAATAATGAATATTTAAGGAATTTAGCAATTAAAATTAAAGATATGAGAAATATGGATGGTATTATAGTACAATCTGATAAAACAAGGAACTTATATAAATTAGATGTTAATTTATATGATAAACTATTAGGGAAAGAAATAATTAAAAAATATAAAATTGTTCCAGATGATATTCTTTATAATATTAATAAGGCCTCTAAAGTAGTAATGTTAAAATATGAGTTGGATAATAAAACTGAACCTTATGTACCTCTGCACCCCAGAATTACTCTTAAAGACCATAAAGATAATTTTTATTCAGACCCTAAAGTTAGATTAATTTGCCCATGTAAATCGGACCTAGGTAAATTAAGTAAATTTATTTTAGATAAATATATTGATAAGTTAAATAAACTTAATTATTTAAAATTATGGTTTAGTAATAATAATACATTGAAATGGTTTAATAATATTAAAGATAAAAATCGTTATAAATTTATTCAAATAGATATAGATAATTATTATTCTTCTATTAATGAAATTGTGTTTAATAAAGCGCTTATTTTAGCAATGAATAAAGTGGGCATGTCACGGGAAGAAGTTAATGTAATTAAAATGGCTAGGAAATCGCTAATTAAATATAAAAATAAATTATGGGCTAGGAATGATACTAGAGATTGTTTTGATATACCTATGGGAGCACCAGATTCTGCACAGGCTACTGATTTAGTAGGTATTTTTCTTTTATCTGAACTCCAATTAGAAAATCTTAAGATAGAGGGTGGTTTATATAGAGACGATCTTCTACTATTACAAGAATTGTACTAATAGGAATCTAGAAGTATATAAGAAAAAACTATATAGTTTCTTTAAAAGATATGGTTTACGTATTACTATATATAAGGAGAATATATGTTAATTTTTTTATTTAGATGTTAATTTTAATCTTATTACAGGTAAAACACAACCATATCATAAACTTAATGAGAACCTTAGATATATAAATGTTAATAGTAATCACCCATTTTCTATTGAAAAATCGTTGATTAATAATATAAGTAAACGTATTTCATTACTCTCTTATGATATAGAGATTTTTAATAAACATGCTAATTATTATAATGAGGCCCTTAGAGGGGCAGGTTATAATAGGAATATTAAATTTTATAATTTTAGCGATAAAGATTTAATTGTTAATTTTCGAGATACTTCTAATAATAATTTTAATTTTGTTAGGTTTAGTGGTAAAAATAATAGATATTATAAAAAAATAATAAAAATGATAAAAATATAAATAAGAATAATAATAATAATAATAAATATAATAATAATAATATAAATAAGAATAATATAAATAAAAATAAATTTAATAATTATTATAATAATTATATTGATAAATTTAATAATATTAATAATTCCTTAAATGCTGTACATAGATATAATTCTGATAATAATTTTAATAAAATAAAGAATTATAAATATATTTATAATAATGATAATAATAATAAGGTTAATAAGAATAAAATTTGGTTAATAGTTCCTTATGGAGATCAAGTAAAAACGAATATTATTAAAGAGATTTTAGATGTTATAGAACTATTTATTAGAGATAATCGTAAATATAGAAACATTTTCTCTTTTAATAATTTTGGAGTTGGTTACTCTACCACTAATAATGTTGGTAACATTATTTCTTCATTTAATAAATATAAACTGAATAATTTTTATAAAAAGAAATTATTTGATAATAATATTAATAATGATAAGACTTATATTAATTGTACATGTCGAGATAAATCTAATTGTATATTAAATAATAATTGTGATATTAACGATGTAGTGTATAAATGTATAGTTACATTACATGATAATAACTTTAAGAATAATAATTACACAAAAGCGGTTTTATAGGTTCTACTTCCTCAAAAATAAAACTAAGAATCGCACAACATATGAATTCTTTTAAAATAAAAACTTAATTAACTCAACCGGACTTAGTAAGTACATTTGGAGTCTTAAATCACTAAATATTAATTATAGTTTAATATGGGAAATAATTTGTAAAACTAAATCATATAATATAGGAGCTAATTGTTGTTATTTATGCTCTAATGAGTTTAAAGAAATTTTATTTTATAAGTATGATAATTTACTTAATACTGGTGAAGAGCGCAAAATAAAATGCAGACACAAGTTACTTTACCTATATAATAAGTTTCATGATAAATAGCAATAATAGTTCCCTTTTAGGTTACTTTAGTTTAGTTTAAATTAGTTTAGATAATATATTTTTGGTTATGTTGTCTAGGCTTTAATTATAGTTAGTCTTTATTGATATTTCTTTGTTTTAATTAGTTCATTTTTAATGTATATAATTTAACAGTTTATGGTACGTTAAAACTTTAATAATTTATATTAGATTTTTTTATTTTTTTTTATTTTTATTTTTTTTTATTTTATTATTATTTTTATTTTGCATTTGTTATATTTTTGGAGGATATATTTATATGTTTTGGGTGTTATTTAGTGGTGTTTTTATTGAGTTTTGTATGTATGTGTGAATGTTTAAGATCCCTTTGTTTTTTGTTTTTTATTTGGTATGTTGAATTGACAGATTTTATTTGGGTATTGTCTTTTATAATAAAGTACACACACCCATAACAAATATAAGTGCCCACTTCATTCGTTGTACTTGGGATTGCATGTGAGCCTCAGCATATGCACCTAACGGCCACTCCCGCCCCATATGGATAAATAAACACATACATCCCCAAAAATGGGAGTAATCCCATTCACACCAATTATATGTATACAATTATACACACTAGAATAATACATAACTAACCCAAATATACAGAACATACTAATAATCACCAACTAACCACCATCACAAATGAAACCCACACCCATACAATGACAAAACTCCCCCCCATACCCTATTTACACCCACATAGTAATCCCAATATATTCATCCATACATGGACGCAAGTGCGTGAAGCACATGCACATAATTAGTACGTACAACCCCTAATACACACTATATATACGTATCAAGCTCGACCTCCACAGCGATACGTTTACACACACATCACACCCAGATGGGTGAATTGCACAACCAGTGAATGCTCACACACACGGGCGCGATTACATTGTTGCATATATCGAGCCAAAATAGTATGCATATGTACATGTGAGGGGTACACGCAAATGAAGTGAGCGTGTACCCCCTGCATTTATACCCGTGCGTGAATATACACATGGAGACTACCATACAGGTACAAATTGTTTAGTAATGGGAGCCCCATCACTACACTTAATGTATACTCTCACCCATCCGCACGGATGTGTAAGTGTATCTCCGGTGTATATGTTGAGGCTTATATGTAGCGTTGTGGAAGGGAACGTCGTTTAAATTGTGAATGAATGGGTGGAGATGGGAATTGTAACCGGGTGGTGGACTAGCGTTGCTTGGAATTGTGAATGGATTAGTGTGGTAGTGAGGTATGCATCGAGAATAGTTATGGGTTACTGTAAGTTGTTTGTTAGAGCTGCTAGGGTGAGCTAAAGCTCATAAATGTATATAATGATTTTCATGGTAGTTTTTAAAGAATCCATTCATAATAAATTTTTTTAAGTAGCGTTGGTTTGCTACGTGGATATAGTTTTTAGTTCCATTTATTATATTTCTCCATTCATATTTTGAATGACGTTTACTTTCTATGGCGCGTATTCTTTTTTACATAGTTATTTCTATGGTAACGTATTTTTGTTTGGTTTTTTAACGGCTAAGAATTTAATTTCACTTCATAATTTGTAACTGAATTGTAAGTATGTATTTGATTTATCCTTATGTCATATTGTTATTTTTGATATTCTGGTTAATTACGATGTATTTAATGTTGTTTTCATAGGAGTGTTTATGTATATGAGATTGGTTGTGAGTTTTTAGTTGTATAATTAATTTATTTATCTGTATGAGTGTGGTGTGTAAATATTGTTGTATATATCGAGTTTAGTGAGTATGTATATGCGTATATGTGAGGGAGTATATGTATCTGTTGTGTGTGTGTGTTTTGCGTGTGTGTGTGTTTGTGTGTGAATGTGTATTTGGGTTTGTTATTTAGTTTTGGGATGTATGTGTTAATTTGTCTGTGTGGGGAGGGAGTGGGTTTTTGTGTATTTGAGGTTTATAAGTTAGTATAGGTTTGTGTATAAGTCTTGGTCTGTGGTTTACGTGTGTGTATTTTTGTGTGTGAATGTTTAGGTTAGGGGGATTGCTATATAAGTTTGTTGTAGGGTTTAGCAAAGGGAGATTTTATCGTTATATGCTTTTATGAGTTTTGGTTTATCATGGTTTTTTTAGGTAATTCGTGGTAATTTGTCTATTTTCGATGTTGGTTATTTTTTTACATTGTTTCATTCATAATTTTTGAGTGGTGTTCGTTTTGCCACGTGAATAACCGGGTGGTGGACTAGCGTTGCTTGGAATTGTGAATGGAATAGTGTAGTAGTGAGGTAGGCATAGAGAATGGGATTGGGTTACTGCAAGTTGTTTTAGAGCTGCTAAGGTGAGTTAAAGCTCATAAATGTATTTAATGATTTTTGTGGGTGTGTAAGTATTGTTGTATATGTCGAGTTTAGTGAGTATGTATATGCGTATATGTGAGGGAGTATATGTATCTGTTGTGTGTGCGTGTTTTGCGTGTGTGTGTGTGTTTGTGTGTGAATGTGTATATGGGTTTGTTATTTAGGTTTTGGGATGTATGTGTTAATTTGTCTGTGTGGGGAGGGAGTGGGTTTTGGTGTATATTGAGGTTTATAAGTTAGTATAGGTATGTGTATAAGTCGTGGGTCTGTGGTTTACGTGTGTGTATTTGTGTGTGAATGTTTAGGTTAGGGGATTACTATATAGGTTTGTTTTAGAGTTTAGCAAAGAGTTTTGTTTTATCATGGTTTTTTTTAGGGAATTCGTGGTAATTTGTCTATATTTTCGATATGGATTATATATAGGTTATATATGGATTATATACTTATATTTTTTCATTTATACTTTAATTATTTAAAATTATTATTTTTATATTTTAAAATTTTGATTTTTTAGATTGGAAGTCCACCTGAAGATTGTCGATCAAGACAAGAAACGATTGTAGTGGCGGTTTTTTTGACTATTTATTAAAATTTTATGTATTGATTAAGTCTTTCCTTGTTTGTTTTGCAAAATAGTGGTTTTGTCTCTAATAATATTTTATAATGTTTTATATATATATATATATATAAATAATATATATACATATCAGCTATGTATATATATATATATATATATATATATATATATATATACATATCAGCTAAATTTAGATTCAGCAGGATATTTAGTTTATATTGTATCTGCAATGGAGTATTACATATACACATATTCCGGTGATAATGTCTAGAACTCCGTTGATGATAAATCTCCTGGATTAAAGCAGAACTGAGACTGAATAAACACAATGCGAACAAAATCTAAATCTTTATAAATATATTTTCTTTTAAGCTCCACAAAAAACGTAATTCAGTTTTAAAATTAAGTTAAAATTTGTGTCAGACTTTTGTCACATTCCTTTTTGTTTTCTGAAATGTTTCAAATAGTTCTCTTTGAGGACCCAGTTCCATTGTTAGTCGCTCAAAAGACATAATTGCTTCAATCTGTTGCAATTTCTGTCGTTATAAACCAAGATTGATTGATTTATTCACTCAATTATTTTCTCACTTTAATCTAAATTTAATCATTTAAGTTACGAATCTAATATTCATTCAGCTATTTATGGTATGTATATATTTAACGAGTAGATTTCAGTTACTAGTTAAATAAACACACAGTAAACAAGATAATTATGGTTTCTTGATAAGCATAGAAGGAAGCTGTTGCAAATCTATTATAGACATTTATTTTCTGTAGGCCTTAGAGCTTATCATTCTCATTTTGTTTGTTTCATTGAGTCTATATCAAGAGGACTATTGATATTAAGACAAAAGTAACTCCACTATTTATGTGATTCTGAAACCACTGTAAGTAATTACTTAAAATGTTCGATGTGAAAAGACTTCGAATCACCGCAGGTCATGGGTTGATGATGAAAGAGCGTGGCACATCTTGATGAAAGAATCGTTGCAAGTATGCGAGAAATAAATCAAGTTAATGACATACGTATTGAGATACGTATGAAATAAAAACATTACCATATTGATAAATGAAAGAAAGCAAAAGATTCGTATGAGGCAGGAGTAAACGTTATAACAACGTTTTAATTGTTTTTCTGTCGAGTCTCAGCGTAGGAGAGGCATCAGTCATATTTCTTATATTGATCGCAATTGTTCGACAGCGGCCAAACTGGAGCACTGTCTTCAAACATATATGATTGCTGTTGTTATTTAGTTCCAGCTCAGTCATGATCATCAGTCCCGTCTCCAGTCATTAGTAACACGCTACGGGTGAAATTTGAGGGAGAATTGGTTGCTATTTCTTGAAGGTCGAGGTTCATTCGTTGTGCGTAAAGTGGAAGTTAGCTTCACCTTTCAGCATTTTGAGGTCGATGAAACAAGTACCAGTTGAACATTGGTATCGATGTAATCGTCTAGCCCTTCCCCCTCAAATTTCAGCCCTTCTTGTGCCTGTAGTAGAGAGGATCAGAGGATTATTATTATTATTATTATTATTATTATTATTATTATTATTATTATTATTATTATTATTATTATTATCATAAAGGCCTTGAGCTGGTAGAATCGTTAGCACACTGGGAAAAACGTTTAGCGGTATTTTATCCGTCTTTACGTTCTGCGTTCAAATTCCACTGAAGTCGACTTTGCCTTTCATCCTTCCGGAGTCGATAAGTCAAGTACCAGTTGAGCACTGGGATCAATGTAATCGACATACTTCCTTCCACAAAATTTCAGAGCTTGTGCCAATAGTAGAAAGAATTATCCTTATTGCTGTCGTTGTTTATTGTTGTTGTTTCGCATTTAAGTTCGAATTTGAAATGTTGAGATAGAATTACGAAAGGTGAAAGAAAACATCTCGGTGCAACGACATCAACTCACCTACTTTCTTCTCTTTATTTCTTTTTCTTTGTTCTTGTTGGGCTTTTACTATATTTGTGTTCTTGAGTGAGAAAGCTTAAGAGTTTTCGGAATATATTCGAGGAGAGAATTATTTCATTCTTTGAAATGTCTTTTCATGTTCATTGATAGAATCTTAGAGGAATCTTCCCAACCGGAAACTGCTTATCTTTACAAATGATTGCAATTGAGAGACTCACTTGACACGCATTAGAGTGATATGTAATGACGATACGGTTTAAAGATTTGGATCAAACGAGTTGATAGGAAAAAATCAGGAGAGTGAAGAACCACGAATGAAATTCGTGAGTACGAGAATTCTTCAACCATGTGAAATTACTTCAATAATACACGAAGTGGATATACAAACATGTACACACACACACGTGTATATATATTTGACGTGTTTGTGTCTGTGCGTGTGTATATATATACAAACATATATACATATATATGTTTATATATTTCATTTTGTATCTCACTTATATGTATGTATGTATGTATGTATGTATGTATGTATGTATGTATGTATGTATGTATCTATGTATGTATGCATGTATGTATGTATGTATGTATGTATGTATGTATATATGTATGTATGCATGCATACATGAATGTATGTACGTATGTATGTATATGTGTATGTATGTATGTATGTATGTATATGTGTATGTATGTATGTATATGTGTATGTATGTATGTATATGTGTATGTATGTATGTATGTATGTATGTATGTGTAGCTAATCCACCATGTTGGAAAGGATTAACAAAATATGCGTTGCACTGACGGAACTATTAGTCTACTAAGTTTAGAATATTTGGCTAAATCAGGCCTTACACGGAGTGCAACATCATCATACATTGCATGTTTTAGTTTTGAACCTGAGACTTGAATGATTTCCATTGACGTATAGCCATAGAAGTGTTCATGATGAGCTAAGGATAGGTGTCCGTTGTTTGAAGGAATAAAGATTTAGCCTAATATTACAGGCTTCTGATAATGAAGGTTTACTTAGAAAGTTATTTCAAAAATTAAAATATATTTCTTGCTTTTATTTATAATTTCTCAAAACTTTTTCTGATGGAAGATTGAGTAGTTTACTTAATTTTTCCCTAGCAAAGTGTTTTTATGGATTTGTGTATTTCGGGAAGCCTTCTTCTTCTTCTTCTTCTTCTTCTTCTTCTTCTTCTTCTTCTTCTTCTTCTTCTTCTTCTTCTTCTTCTTCTTCTTCTTCTTCTTCTTCTTCTCTTCTTCTTCTTCTTCTTCTTCTTCTTCTTCTTCTTCTTCTTCTTCTTCTTCTTCTTCTTCTTCTTCTTCTTCTTCTTCTTCTTCTTCTTCTTCTTCTTCTTCTTCTTTGTATTCTGTCTGAGTTCAAATCGTTTCGACGTCAACTTTCCCTTTCACCATCCCAGGCTCCTTAAAATAAACTAAGCATCAAGCGCTGGGTCCAGTGTTATCGATTAACCCTTCCTCTTCAAACCGATTCCTATTGCAAATCATCCTTATCACCATAATCATCACAACATCCAGTTATTCAAGCATGATCTGTTATCATTATTATTTCTATTTATCTCAAGTACAGTTGGAACTCCTGAAGGCGTGCATGCGTATCGAGCTTGCTGCCATGCTATCTGTTTTTTCAGCTCTCTAATACTTTTCTGATTATTCTCGCCGTGCCTGGAAGGCAAACCTTTTGTAACAGTTCTACTGGGCACTCTATTCCGATTTCCTTCATATATCTCATGATGTATTTCTCACTTCAAATCATCGTAGCTAAACCACTTCTTAGAGCTCTGGACACCACTTGCCTTGGCTGATTCTGTAAGAGCAGACAATCTGTTCTCAAGGGCCCTTCACAACGTTTCTTTCTACGATACTTAACGCCCAAATACCAGGCTCAAAATCCTAACTGTTATCAACAAAGCAATTTTCTGAGCATCTTTTAATCTCATATCAATCTCACCTTCAACAAAAATCTCTGAAACATGGCTGTTAATGCTCCCAATATCCCTACAAATGTTTATGCAATTTCCTCTTTTAGTGGCTTATTATTATTATTATCATTATTATTATTATTATATTATTATTATTATTATTATTATTATTATTATTATTATATTATTATTATTATTATTATTATTACACCATCTCTTAGGTTCTTAATCCACCATTTACTTCTGTTATGTTCTATTCAACAGATTTTGCTTGTCCCCCTCCTCTCTCTCTCCCGCTCTTCGTCCATTAACCGTTACATAAGACAATATGGAGGAGTGGAAAATGTCAACCACGTCACCCCACCAAATATATCTTATTCTCGAATCTATTATTATTATTATTATTATTATTATTATTATTATTATTATTATTATTATTATTAATAATAATAATATTATTATTATTATTATTATTATTACTACTACTACTACTACTACTTCTTCTACTATTACTACTACTACTGCTATTTACTATAAACATGACAGCAGGTTTCATCAAAAACCTAACTAGTGATGAATAATTATGGCGAAGCAAACTTCATGAGTTGACGTAATCCCAGCAACGTTGACATAACCAGAAAAAAACAGAAGAAAGAAAATCTCCAAGAACTGTTACCAAACCCGTTAAAGGAACCTGACGGCGTTTTATCGTTGACAGATTTATGTTGGCAGCATTGAAGCCATTGAGAAATATACAAGGTAAATGTTTTGCTATTAATGGTGTTAAATGTGAGACATAGGCTTTCAATATATATTCTTTGAAAAGATGTTTCCAAGAAGAGATCTTTTGAGATTTCACGTTCGAAAATATGAGCGACTGGCTAACACATGGATATCTTAGCTAAAGTTAAAATATGAGAGAAAAGCTGAATGCAAAGGTGCGAAATTCTGTTTAGGGCCAGAATGTTAAATGGCTGTCAGACGAAAAACAGCTATGATAATCAAAATTATTTTAGATTACCCCTGAGCTAAAATTTACCTGTTTCTTCTCGTGATCTCCATACAATAACACTGCATCGTCCAATTCTCCTATCCAGGCAATAATTCACCAATATTCCAGCCCTTATATTGATTCTCAAACAAGTATTAACCCACCTTAGATTTGGTTACAAAGTTAAACTATCTGGGGGCTGTCATAGAAAAATTAAGATACGAAAGTCACGAAATAAAAGCACGATTTGGGGTTGCAAGATCAGACTTAAAACCACTAAATATAATTTGGAAAGACAAATCTCTTAACAAGAGTATCAGATTAAAGTTTCTGAAGATCCTAGTTTGGCATGTTGCATTGTATGGATATGAAAGTTGGACCCTAAGAGCAAACGCTACCAAACTCAACGCCTTTGAGACATGGTGTTTTGAGGATCAGCCGGGAAATCGGAACAGAAAGAGACTTTTTGGTAACTGTCAGGAAGAGAAAGCTGCAGTACTTTGGGCTTGTCATCATGGCGCAGAACATCAGTGCCTACATCCTAGAGCGAAGAGTCAATAAGAACCGAGAAAGTGAGAAAGCGAGGTGCTGAAGAGACGATGCCGAAGAATGGACCGGAAGGCTTCTGGCTGAACGCACAACCATAACCCAGGGTAGGAATCGATGGAGGGATAGTGTGCATGCGTCCGTAGTTCCCGACCCTCAGAAATAAAGATTAGAATTAACATAAACATTAACCTGCATAAATTCAAAATTCAACTTCTTTCACATTCTCCTCACCAGTCTGTAAGGGCTAAAAGAGCACTTCATGCTGGATTTTTTTCCTGAGAATAGATTGTCGATATGGCTGTTCTACAGAAATAAGGAGGTAGCCTCTGTATTCATAAAATGCGTGAGAGAAATGTTGCAGTGAAATAGTGCGAGATTAGTTATTGGGAAGTGGAATCTGAAATTACTTTCGAAATCCTAACTTCTTTACCATTTTGTATTAGTAAATATTTGAAAATAAACCACGATAATTAATTCTAGAACTAATCAAGGCTCTGATATTGATCAATGCAATAAGTTCTAAGATCAATTATTTTAATGGGTTAAAACTTATAAAAGTTGATAAATCAGTTACATAAAATTTATCTAAATCTAATGAAGTCCCTAAAATGTATCGGGGTGATAATTTATAATACCAATTATGTTACTAACTTTTAAAAACTATTCAAAGTGTTAAAAGTAATCGAATTCATAGAAGTGGTAAGTCATTGAATATCCTAATGACTTAAATCTAATTAAAGTTTTTAAATTAATCACTTTAAGAAGTCTTAAGACCACATTTATAAAACTAAGTGTAATGTCATAAAACCAATTAAAACCTACAGTCGTAAAAACCAATTAAAGTCATGAAAATAATTCCAGCAATACGTCCATTTTCCTGGAACCAATACAAGTCGTAAAAGTTATCCGAGCAATAAGTCTTAAAACTAATTGAATTAAGATATGTTAAGCCGTATAAAACGAATGCAGCCAAATTAGGAAAAATTAAATATATATTAACTTAATTCATTTAAAATGTACTCTTCCTATGTTTATCTCTTATATATATATATATTATATATATATATATATATTATATATATATATATATATATATGTATAAAACTCACAGCAAGAAGCAAATATTACCTTTTCTTCCCATCATAAAACTGATGAAAATTCCTCATGAGTTGGGGTGAAAAGCGTAATAAAATAAATATTTAGAATTTCCTCTAATTTTATGTTTATCGGAATTAGAGTTCATTAAAGTTTATTGTTCAGAAATTGAAACTCCAACAACGAACTGTGGAATTTCGATTTTTGGACTTTTGAAGAAATCCTATTCATTTCGCATAGAAGCTGCTGGAAGTTGTCGAAAGGAATCTGAATTTCCTTTTAATATGGACCTGTGTGTAGATTTTAATAATGTCGTCGTCATCGTCGTCGTCATATGATGATGATGATAATGATGATGAGGATGATGGTGATAGTATTGATGATGTTGCTATGTGATGTCAGATAACAACGAAC
>NC_043009.1:33238254-33240754 GCF_006345805.1 Octopus sinensis | reverse complement strand
GAATGTAGCAAGGATGGCACGTATGAATGACGAAGCCACCTTGACTATGATTCTATGAACCGTAAAAATTAATGCAGAGAGTTGCTTATTTGCAAAAAAAAAAAAATATAACATGTGACTTCATTGACCGAGGGAACCGTGGCCTTTTCCCTAGGCTTTTCTTTCCACAGGTAAACCTCACTGTCCTCCCCTTTACACTTCATATTGACATTTCTGTGATAACGATCCCTATTGATCAATTTTTTTCCTTTCCTTTCCCCCCCTTTTAAAAAAAAATTATTCCCCCCTTTTGTGTCCTCTTTCTTTCCCTTTACGATCCCTTTTGATCGAAAAAACCAAACACCCTTTTTTACCCCCAAAAGAAAAGCTCTACCTTGTAATTTGTCCTGTCTGTGTGAAGCCTGTGTGGCTAATAAAGAAACATATCTATCTATCTATCTATCTATCTATCTATCTCTATCTATCTATCTATCATCTATCTATCTATCTATCTATCTATCTATATCTATCTATCTATCTATCTATCTATCTATCTATCTATCTATTTATCTATCTATCTATCTATCTATCTATCTATCTATCTATCTATCTATCTCTCTATCTATCTATCTATCTATCTATTTATCTATCTATCTATCTATCTATCTATCTATCTATCTATCTATCTATCTATCTATCTATCTATCTATCTATCTATCTATCTATCTATCTATCTATCTATCTATCCGGCAATGGGCCGAGAGGAAACTGTCCCTAAAAGGTCGGGCGGAGGTGGCGAACACGTACATCGCGTCCGTCATCTACTACCGCCTGACCGTCGTACCTTGTCCCGACCCTACCATCACCATACTACAACGCATTCTCTTTCGCTTCTTGTGGAAAGGATGCGTCCCGATGGTCAGGCGATCCATTTGCTGTCAACACCCGTTAAAAGGAGGGCTGGGCATGCCGTGGTTGATGATGCGCAGACACGCGCTGAGACTGGCGACATCTCTGGCTCTATGTAGACGACGGTGAACAGGTGTGGTCGCCGTTTGTGAGGTACGCTTTCCCGCAGCTCGTCTCCATGACCGAACTGCAGTCGTGGATCAAAAAGAGGCCGAGAAGGGCGATTGGCACGCGAGTGTCGCGTTGCTCTCAAGCAACTCTGCCGTCCCGGTCGACCTTGAGTGACTTCAACACAACCAAAGCATTCTATAGGGGATTAGTGGAGGGGAGGTACGGCGACGAGCTCGGGGCGAACCTGGTCGTCGACGAGGAGTACCTGACCCGCCTGTTCAGGACGACTTTCGGGCCAGGGCCCATGGACAGCTTCAGAGATCCCTGGCGTGGCAGTGCTACCGGAGAAGCGCTACCCCCGTCGGGATAAGCTCTACAGACACGGCTCGAGAAACACGGGTCCGACCTGCCGCGAGATGCGGTCAGAGCGACGAAACCGTTCTGCACGCACTCGTGCAGTGTCCAACAATTCCGACCTGTGGGCTTATGTCGAACAACTGCTGTCACGGTGGGACGAGTCGGTTTATCAGCTGAGTCTATCGTCAATATTGTCACGCCTCCTTCCTTCAAACGGGAAGGAAGAGCTATTTTCATCATCCTTGTGGCTATGGCGAAAGAATGTATCTGGTGGACGCGTCTGAAGGATTGGAGACAAACACTTTCCTCTCTGGTCAATCTCTCATCAACTTCTTCAAGTACCACTTGAAAGGAAGTGAGAGTAGAGAGGCAAGTTTTGTCTAGCGAATGTTTTAAAAAAGATGGGTGAATGTAGCAAGGATGGCACGTATGAATGACGAAGCCACCTTGAGCATAATCCTATGAACCCAGAAATTGAAAACAGAGGGTTACCCACTTGCAAACAAATGTGGTAACATATTGACCAAGGTTACCGTGGTCTTTTTCGTAGGCTTTTCTTCCCACGGATAAACCTTACTTGCTTTCCCCTTTACACCATATATCATAATACTGTGATACACGATCCCTATTGATCGTTCTTTTTCCTCTTCCCCTTTTTTCCCCCCTTTTTTCTTCTTTTTTCATTTCTCTTTCCTTTTGTTCCTTTTTCTTTCCTTTTTTTCTTTTTATTCTTTTTATTTTATTCAATTTTTTTTTTGTTTTTGTTCTTTTCTTCCCTTTTACGATCCCTCTTGATCGAAAACCTACGCCACCCCTTTTTTTTTTCCTTTTGTTTTTTGTTCTCTTCATCCCCCAAAAGAAAAGCTCTACCTTGTAACTTGTCCCATCTGTGTGCAGCCCTGTGTGGCCAATAAAGAAACTTATCTATCTATCTATCTATCTATCTATCTATCTATCTATCTATCTATCTATCTATCTATCTATCTATCATCTATCTATCTATCTATCCTTCTCTCTCTCAATCTCTCTACCTGTCTATGTATAGTTGATTGTGTGTGTTTGCGTTCCTTTGGCAAAAACTTACCAATTTTACATCAAACAGATATGCTCTCTGTTGAATTTTAAGATATATTCTATTACAATT
>NC_043009.1:33230754-33233254 GCF_006345805.1 Octopus sinensis | reverse complement strand
GTTTCAAAATTATTATTTAAAACATATTATTCTCTCTTCTCGTTTAGGTGATATATAAAAAAAATGTTAATATAGATTTACATGGTTAAGTATATTAGTTGGTAGTGAAGGTTTAACCTTTCTTTAGCAGAAGCTTATAAAATATTAAAGTTATTTGTGTGTGTAATTTGAAAGTGTATGTGATGTGTGGTGTTTAGAAATTTCCTGCACATTACACTTAGCTGGGAGTTAAACATAAAGAAACGTGGAGAAAATATAAAAATATTTTAGTCACTTGCAAAAAATGAAATCTATTTTGTTTTTCTTCACCATCCCTCCTGGTAACATACATACTCGCTCTTTTTCTGTATATATATATATATGTATATATATATATGTATACATATATATATATAATATATATATATATATATATATATTATATATATATATATATATATATATATGTGTGTGTGTGTGTGTGTGTGTGTGTGTATATATATGTATATATATATATATATATATATATGTATATATATATGTATATATTGTGTATATATATATATATATATATATACATATATATGTTTGTATGTGTATGTATAGATGAACCTGTAGATATTTGTTGTGTGTGTGTCTATGCGCAGGTGTGTGCACGTCTGTGTATGTGTGTATATTGAGAGTATACTGTGATATAGATCTATTTGTGAGAATATATGTATATATACCTATACGTATATATAGATATATAAGCATATATATGTATATATATATATATATATATATATATATATATATAATATATATATATATATATATATATACAGAGAGTGAGAAGGAGAGAGAGAGAGAGGAAGCGAGGAAATATGAGTGTTTATATGTAAAAGAATTTAGTTATGTTCGAATGAATGGCTGTATTTTTTTTTCCAAAAAGATGCAAAGATTTTTTAAGTTTTCTGTTTTGTGTTTGGAAAATTAGAAAATGCCATAATTTTCTGCCAATTAGTGTTATAGGAAGTTGGCACATATAAAAATTCTGAAGATACATCAAAGAATCTCATCACAGAACTATGACTCCAATACACAGATATATCTTGGTATTTCTTAAATATTTTGAGAAATGTTTTTCTGTATTTTTCACAAACTTTGGCAGACATAATTTCATTAGGAAGACAGTGAGAATGTATTATCACAAACTCATAATCTGACACTGGTTGTTGTGTCTTATAATGGAAATTATGATGTTTAACGAGATAAGACATTTTGTGACTGCTTAAGATTTGTCATAGGTGACTAATTGTGAATATATGATCGGTTGATTGGAGACTCGTTTACAAATCGTGACTTATTTTATTATTTTTTTTGTTATGTGACATATTTTGTTAACATTCCTCTAGGAATGGAAGATGGTTGTACAAAATGACTTACAATGTCTTTGGTAATCTGATATGCAACTGTAACCACACAACTGACGTGTTGTGTTGCAGGAAACGGAAATAAAATGATTTTGTCAAAAACAGTATCATTTGCTACCGGATTCCAATGAATAGGGACCTGGATCATTGTATTTCCAATTCCGCGAGTGACAAGGGAGTGACTGTGCTATTTGGGAGCAATAAATACCGCAAGATACTTTCGTTTGACACATCGCTTTATAAGCAGTCCTGTCTAACTACAACCCATGCTCAAGGACAGGCTTGTGCAACCATTTTTGAGAAACGGGTCGCTCATCATCAGGAAAGCCGTACTGCTAAAAAAAATTCAAAGTAATTTCTTTCTTGTGCCATTGAAAAAGTGTCGGAGGTGACAGTTTGCCCATGGCTGGTCTAAGGAGAGGAGCAATTTTATACCTCCTCTGTTAAAGTTCTTGTTTTCTGCTTCATATAATTTCTTTCAAGACTTTTTGGATAATTCTTCTCAAAGACATGTTTTCAGCATCGCACCGAATCATAAGTGAAAATCAAATTTTTAAAGATTTGTTCTCAGTTATGTTTTTCTCACTGTATCTAGGATCCCAATATAGTAATCCCTCGCCATATCGCGGTTCACCTATCACGGTTCACCTATCGCGGTTCGCCCATCACAGTTTGCCTATCGCGGTTCAGTTATCGCGGTTCACCTATTATTGAAGCTTACGTCGATTCCTCTGTGGTGTTGTTTTGCATTTATAATAAAATAAATATATAGAAATTATAAAATAATAATAATAATAATAATAATAATAATAATAATAATAATAATAATAATAATAATAATAATAAAGATATACGGTACTGTTTCTACTTCGCGGATTTTCACCTATCGCGGAGGTTGTGAATCGTAACACCCGCGATAGTCGAGGGATTACTATAATTATCAGCATTATCTTAAACTTGTTCATTTCTGTGTTCTAACATTCGAGCGTTTCCCACTTGAAGTTGGTATAAAACTCTACCCCCCTTCTTTTCCCTTTCTTTTGGCTTCGGTATCAAACGGCCCCCTTGCCGAGTCGACTATAATACATTGTTTCTTTTTTATGTCA
>NC_043009.1:33213254-33225754 GCF_006345805.1 Octopus sinensis | reverse complement strand
ATATTTGTATCTTCTGGTTATATACATTCTTGTAATTTGTATTTTGTTTTTGTTGTTGTTGCTTTTGTTCTAATTTTGTTCATGTGTTTACATCCACCCATTATTATCATTACATATGCTTGTATGTATGTATAACAACAATATTAGTAATAATAATAATAAATCTAATCGAAAGACCCTAGATAAACTTAAACTAAGAATTAAGGTTGTTGAAAAGCCAGGCAACCCTATCAGATCTATAATTGGTAGAACCTATCCTTTTAGTAGAACTCTCTGTACGGATAACTATTGCACTGTATGTAGATTTAGCCCACAAACAAACTGTAAAGCCAGAAATGTGGTCTATAGTATAAGATGTATAGAGGGACGATGCAGTAACAAGACAGTAACATACGTCGGGGAAACAGCAAGAAGCATTGGTGAGCGGGTGAATGAACATTGGAGACAACTCAAGGAAGGTAAAAGCTCATCGATTCTGTACCAACACGCCGAACAAGAACACGGGGGATCAATCAATAACATAGATATTAAGATATTGTCCACACATAGAACAGATGCAACAATTAGACAAATTACAGAAGCTACACATATAATAGAAAATAAACCTAGCCTGAATAGAAAACTAGAATGGAGCAATAGCGCACACCACAACATATGACAATAGTGGATCCTGCAAACATAATAAATACACAGGTATTAAAGAAATGGAAATGAATATCTATATATATGTATATGTGTATATATATGTATAGTGTATATGTGTATTATGTGTGTATATATGTATATATATATATATATATGTATATATATGTATATGTATATATTATATATATATATATATATATTATGTATATATATATTCTTTTTTTTTTTTTCGATTAGATTTTTATTATTATTACTAATATTGTTGTTATACATACATACAAGCATATGTAATGATAATAATGGGTGGATGTAAACACATGAACAAAATTAGAACAAAAGCAACAACACAAAAAAACAAAATACAAATTACAAGAATGTATATAACCAGAAGATACAAATATTACAGGCATCCCCCCCCCACACACTAAATAAGCATAGACGCACATAGAGATATAAGCATGCGCAAATGAAGACATACAATAGAAATACAAAATGGCTGACGGTTAGTAAGGAGAGACACAAGTAAGTGAGAAGAAAACAAAGGACCACTGATGCGGTCACAGGAGTGTGACGAAAGAACTTTGGCCGAAATAAGATTAAGATTAATGTAAAAAATAAATATCACTGAAGCAAAATAACACCAAATATATAGTGCGTGTGTTTTTATTGGCTAAACTGGCAATATGACCATTCCGAAATATAACAATATCTGTTTCAACACACGACTTCACATAAAAAATCTTGCACAACAAATATTTAAACGTACTATATCTATCTATCTATCTATCTATCTATTTATCTATCTATCTATCTATCTATCTATCTATCTATATACGTACATACATATATTTATGTAGCCACTTACATAGGTATATTTGTATAAAACGTACACTTCTACACGTACCTCCATCCTACACGCATGCTTGCGTACAAAGACTCAAGCACATATGCACATCTCATATACATATATATATATATATACAGAGACATAGATAAAACTTCTCACTCTCTCTATCTCTCAGTATATATATATATATATGTGTGTGTGTGTGTATGTGTGTGTGTATGTATATATCGATATACACATACATATAAACTCACATATATGTATATATAAGTATAAATATACATTTACACGTACACACAATGTTGCCTCAGATAAAGACACGAATAAACAGAATTATAATTGGCTTCAATTTTGGATGATTCCTTTTTGTGGGATCTCTGGAACCAGGAAAGGTGAAACATCAACCAAAATATCCCTGAAGAATCTCAAATCAGCTTCTTCTTTCCGTTCATAATCGGATCCAGTTATCGTTCCTGCCTTTTGGCGGCATATTTTCTCTGACAACAAAAGGACTGAATTAAAGAATTTCCTTCCATCGAATAAAACCATGGCGCATAGACGAAGGAAGAAAAAGCCTGAATATTTATCAATATTGCTTATTTCATGATACGCTGGTTCTCTCACTCCATGCTGGGCTTAATTATTTGATCTTGCAGTAAAACATTGCAAAGAATTTATAAATAATTTTCCTCATGATTTGCAAAATTCAATAGTATGCTGATTTATATCGCTTTCTGTGAGACTAAAATATGTCTGTTTGAAATATAAAGAATTTTTCTTTTTGTTATGAAGATAATCAGAGTTATTCAACAAACAGAATATGCTTGTAAATTACCGATATAATCACGGAGAACTGGTACCTACGCAAATACTTCAAAAGTGAGAGATAACGTATCGTTTCAGGATTTACAGTTTAGTTGAGAATTTGGATCTAAGATATTACCTTATTGAATTTGTTTTTATAGAAGATCGTTTTAATATTGTATTTGCTTAAAATGTTACGAACTTTGATGCTCCACTCAGACTGGGTAAGTTGGTGGTGGTAATGGTCAGCGTTTATGATTTCAGGATTGGTTTTCATTCGTTGAGTGCTCAACTACCGGTGAAGTAGTAAGGGCATCTAATTGACTCACGTCGTGAACATCGAAATCTGTTGGAGTCCAACCATCACCAGGTCTGATTACAACAGGTTCTTCTGGAAAGAGAGATAGACAAAGAGAGTGAGAAAGAGGGAAAGAGAGAGAGAGAGAGAGAGAGGGAAGACAAAGAAGAAGAAGGAGAAGACGACGACGACGACGAAGTAGAAGTGGAGGAAAAAGAAGACGATGAAGAAGGCTAAGAAGAAGATGAAGAAAAGAAAAGGAAAAAGACAAAGAAGACGAAGAAGAATGAGAAGAAAAAGAAAATGAAAAAGGAGAAGGAGGAGGAGGAGGGACTACTGTCTGTTAGAGCGGTGCTACATTGATAGACACCAAGAATAAAAGGCAAATTTGATGTCGCTGAGATATGAACCAAGAGCCCTGAGAGCCAGAACGAAAAATATAAAACATTCCCACCGACGCTCGGAACATTCGAATATTTTGCCATTTTTCTGTGGGCAGGAAAAGTGTTTGTAGAAATAAGGTCCCAAAACATGAAATTTTTGCCGAGAAAATATCGAACAAATTGCTTATGCTTGGACTTTGCAATGCCAGATTGCAAGGATTTCAATGTTCTATATGATGCTTAAGAGACAGAAAGAAGAATCAGCTTGCTTATTTGATGTACTTCCGTTTAAAATGTAGTGTTTGATGCTTGTAGCAGCAGGAGTGTCCCTGATATGCCATGATGATCTCCGTCGGTCACAGTTACGTTTGTAAATACACTTAGAAAATTCCTCTTCAGGTAGGAGCCCGTGACAAAATATTCGATGTTGAGTAGCCCAAATCTAACCGAAACGCCGGTGTATGACGATTTCCTCAAGTTATTCGGGACGTGCTCTGATCTTTTTCAACACACAAAGTCTCTTTCGAAGTTTCTCTGAGAAAAAAAATATTGCAGCTAGAACCGTTTTGCGTTTGTATATACATTTTATATTTGTAATATACATTATTATACACAAGAACACAAGAACATATGTATGTATGTATGTATGTATGTATGTATGTATGTATGTATGTATGTATGTATGTATGTATGTATGTATGTATGCATGTATGTATGTATGTATGTATATGTAGTCTATGTGTGTGTGCGCGTGGTTATCAATAAAAGTTTCTTCACATCCCAGGCAAAGACTAATTATCATAATATATCTTAAAAGTATTCCAGCCATGTGGTGAAGTAAAATAGACTGGGGAATATGTGTAGAACTTATATCCTAATGGGGGATATTTCCAGGAAGGAAAAGACAACAGAAGACTGGGCAGAAAATGGATTGATTCTATCAAAGAGCTGACAAGGCTTTCAATGTCGGAAATGTTCATGATGTCCAGTTAAAGTATGTCATTATAATTCTGGACTATTAACCCCTCTCTGGGTGTGTATCACAGAGAGTGAGTGAAAGCGGGAGGGAGGAAGAGAGAGAGAGAGAGAGAGAAAGAGAGAGAGGAAAGGACACTTACTGGCGGAGAAAGCATGGTATAAGTAGAAGACAGAGTTAACGGTAAAACAGTCAGCGGGACACAGATTTAGTTGACTGAACAGATAAAAGACGGTCAAGTACACACACACACACACACACACACACACCACACACACACACACAGAGCTACACATCTATATATACTGATAGTTAGACGGATAGATATATTGATAGATATATAATTAGACAAGCAACCAGCTAGTAATCTGTCCATCTACCTACTTTTGAGAATAATAAAATGAAAATTTTACTTAGAGCCGTCCTTTTTGACATGAATCGATCCTCTGAAATAATGTTTTTATCATTGTAGCAATAATGGAATGGAATTACAATGAATCCTGTCAATCATTTCTTAAAAGAATTTTGAGGAAAATTTCTCGAGTAAAATAGCTGAAGAAAAACATGAAAGGAGAAACGAGATTTTAAACGAGATTTGATAAAACAAGTTTAAAATACCACTGTACCGATGTTTCGCTTTTAATCCCATTTATTTGTGTTTATTTTTGCATGAGCTTAAATTTATTTCCCTTCTATTCTGATAGAATACCTTATATCCGTTCATATCTGGTTATCAATATTGTATTAACAAGAAAATAGATACACAGAAGTTCGGTTGTTTGTTGGTGTATTTCGACTTTGAAATATAATCTTGGTAAAGGAATTTATGATTCCATACCAACATCTCCAAGTTGTCAAATTTAGAAAGGGTATCTAGAACATTTACTTAGAAAAATATAACAAAAGAGAGAAAAATAGCATTTGTAGATCCCTGTACAAAATTTTGGCTAAGTGAATTGGACGTGAAAATAATATATAATTTAATTTTCTAAATAATGCTTGGTTTTGTCGAAATTCCTGATTTTATATATTCTCGAGGAATTTTTTCTTTTAGTTTTAGTTATTCCATCTTCTCTTAAAATTCCTTCTCATAAAATACATATTGCGAAATAAAGTCTACATTAAATGTATGAGATTAAGAATTAAAACAATTTTATTTGCGATTCTGTTAGAATATTTCCAAAAAGAATTCATTTTCTTGGTTTCAAACTTCCACCAAATAATAATAGTAA
The DNA here is from genome assembly GCF_006345805.1 of Octopus sinensis. Taxonomy (NCBI): domain Eukaryota; kingdom Metazoa; phylum Mollusca; class Cephalopoda; order Octopoda; family Octopodidae; genus Octopus; species Octopus sinensis. Next base: position 33,220,569 of record NC_043009.1, on the reverse strand, counting down.
AAGACTAAAGAAAGGCTGCCCAATCCCCTAATCAAAATCCATGGTATTGGTTGAATGTCTTCGGACATGTTTGACTAATCCAAGGTGAAAGGATTTCCATTCTTTAGATACCGAAACAATTTTGATAATTCTTCCCATTTAAGTGTAAATAAAAATCAAAGTTAAAGATACTAACAGATGGAATGGTACGGTTAGAACAAATTTGATTCCTTAGAAATTCTCCTTCAGGAATAATCTTATGGAATATTCCAACAACCATAAAAACAATATATGGGGTGAGTGGTGTCATGATCGCTACTTATATTCTTTGCACGATGCTTTAGGCACTGAGCAATCCCTCTCTTTACACTGTATGGATGGTGGGAATTGAAGTTGAGGTATCGTCCAGTAAAGGTCGGCCTGCGGTATTAATAAACTGTCCACAGTCTGTCTACCCTATGTGAAAGACCTCTCCGAAAAGATACAAAAGATATGCAGCCCATATGGCATCCGGACAGTATTCAAGAGTAATACAACATTTCGCAAATATCTCCTTCGAGTAAAATCACTAATAGAAGTACCACTGCTTGGAACCTTGGACAAGTGTCTTCTGCTATAGCCTCGTGCCCACCAAAGCCTTGTGAGTAGATTTGGTAGGCGAAAACTGGAAGAAGCCCGTTGCGTGTGCGTATATATATACATGTATGAAATTTACAGGAAAACAAAAGACGAAGACAGGTGTAAAAACAACAAACAGGCGTATTAGTTTAACGCTCGGGGAGGTGAGAAAGCCTTTTACGTTTCGAGCCAAGGCTCTTCAACAGAAAGGAAAATGAAGAAATAAACACAGAGAGAATAAAAAACTTTTGGAGCTAGCGGTCAATTATACACGTGTGTTGGTACCCCAGCCATCCCTTGACAACCGATGCTGGTGTGTTTATGTCCCCATAATCTAGCGGTTCGGCACAAGAGAGCGATAGGCTTACAAAGAATAAGTCCTAATATCGATTTCTTCGACTAACACTCTTTAAAGCAATGCTCCAGCATGGCCGCAATCAAATGAATGAAGCAAGTAAAAGAATAAAAGAATATATTTCCGCTGCTTACACGGATACCCATGATCCTCCATGATTATGAATTTATTTGAATTGGAAGCTTGTGTTGTAATGAATCCTTCTTTAGCTGATTACACAACCCTTAGATGTGTTGTAGTTACTCTCTTGATAGTTCTTGGTGATCCTTGCCATTGATTTCCTTGAATTCCTCCGTTCAGTATCAATGCAGTCGAGTTCTTCTGCTACCTCTTCACAATCCACTGTGCCGCAGTCTCATGATTTCGAAGTATGATTGCCAGGGTGGCTGTACGGGCGGTATGCCTTCCCAAATGCCACCTTTAACAATGAGATATTTTCACATACCAGCATACGTGCATATATGTATATATATATTTATGTATGTATGTATGTATGTATGTATGTATGTATGTATGTATGTATGTATGTATGTATGTATGTATGTGTGTGTGTGTGACATGTGTGTGTATCTATGAGTGTGTCACTCTCTATACTCTGACGCACACAATATACACACATTCACACACATATAGATATTCATGAACATGTAAATGTCGGTGAGCTCAGGCCTCTTTGCATAGTGAAATATATGCATATATATATATATATATATATATATATATAGTGCCCCAGCATGGCCACAGCTTGTAAGCTGAAACTAGATGAAATAACAAATATATATATATATATAATATATATATATATATATATAATACATTGATAGCTGGTCATATTCTCTTTCAATGGCTTCCCTAAATATGTGTACATATATATCCAGGCTGCAGCGCAGGCAGAAATACAGTCATGTTTGTTTGCGCGTGTCTGTTTGGATGTATGTATGTATATAGACGTATAAATGATACATATGTATATGTATATAATATATATTATATATATAATATATATATATATATATATATATATATACATACACATATATATGTTCAATATACGTTACATACAGGTATGCAAACGTGCATGTATACATACATATATATGTGTATGCGTATGTGTATGTATGTAGGTATGTATGAATGCATGTATTTGTGTTTACAAATACACACACAGAGAAATATACATGTCTATTTACATACACACACACAGAAAATTAAAGAAGGAAGAAGAAAAAGCAAATTTGTTGCAGATGGATTCTATTAAGATGTTGGAAAGTTTATGGTCTTTCCTCCAAGATAATGGAATTGCAGTTGGAAGACACTACTTAGAGATTACGGCTGCAAGAACATGGCATTTCTATTCTGAATCTGACTTTAATATATTACATGTTTGAGTTTGTCTGAAACAAGGAAGGAGAGAAACGAAAGGGCAACACTCTGTTGTGTTAGCGCTTTGACAAATGTATCTATGTACGAATGTATATATGTGATGTGTGCATTTAATACATATATACATATATGCATGCCTATATGCGTAGATAGATAAATACATGCATATGCACACTCACATACATGTATATATATTTATACATACACATATATACGCACATATATAATATATATATATATATATATATATATACTTCCACACATACACACATACATATATATGCATATATGCAACACCATAATAGATCTTACAGTATATATAAGTATACACATATGTATATACAAATGCACACACACACTCACACTCACACTCACACTAACACACGTACACACACATAATCACACACACGTTTATATATCAAAAATATATATGCATATAAAGTATATATATACACAAACATATGTGTGTGTGTGTTTATATATATATATATATATATATATATATATTCATACAAACATATATATATATATATATATATATATACATACAAACATATCTATGTATATGAAGTATGCTTTTGTATACATATATGCTTGTATGTAAAGAAAATTGAAGAAAAATGCAATAAAGACGACAAAAGAGCAAATGTTGAAGATGATGATGACAGTGATGATGAAGATGATGATGATGATGATGATAATGATGAAGGGGAAGGAGAAACAGAGGAGGAAGAAGAAGAGGAAGAATGAGTAAGAGGAAGGGAATTGACGTAGATAAAATAAAAGATTGAAAAATTAAAAGGAAGAAAAAGGGGAACCAAAGAGAAGCGAAGAATTACAGAAGGTGAAGAAAAATGTAGACTAATATAGTGATGAAGAAGAACAAAATGAGGGATAAACACGTGAAAAAGAAGTAGAAGATGAAGAAGATAAAGAAGAAAATGAAGAAGATAAAGAAAAGAAGTAAATGAAGGATGAGAGGTCAAAGAGAAGAAGAAAATGTGAGAAGAGGAACGAATATGGTGATGACGTAGTAGAAATTGAGGAAGAAGAGATGAAAGAGAAGAAAAAATGAGAGGAGGAACGAATATGGCGATGACGAAGTAGAAAGTGAGGAAGAAGAGGAGGAGGAGAAGAATTAATAAAGAATGATGAAGAAGATAAAGAAGGAAGAAATGATTGAGAGATAGAGCAGTTGTAAATTTTAGACAATTAGACTTTCTGTCTGTAGCAGAAATTAGAATTTTCTGCTATTGTGTCGACGGCATGAGGCTAAAAATGATTTTCCTCTTTTCTAATAAGTTGAAATTAGATTTTACTTTCAGAGATAAATGAATGTTTTAATCTTTATCATATCACTCGGTCTCAGCTAAAAATGAAAAAAGAGAGAAAAAGAGGGAAAAAAGAAAAGAAGAGAAAAACAAACTAAAAGAAATGACATAAAATGGAAAAGCAGGAAGCACCATTTTGAACTTGCTTAGATTTTTGCTTCGCAGAATAAAAGATTGCTTGTCTTTACCTTTACCTACTTACCTGAACTTTTTACCTGAACCGATTTGCATTTACTTGCTGTCCTGTTGTAGCAAAGGTTAAATCAATGGACTGAAATGGAATTAATCTGCTTGGGAAGAAACAGATTTAACATAATGTTCTCTTGCTAGGCCGACTTCATTACATTCAACCATAAAATTGTTGGTGTTAGGTGGTGTCCATGTTCAGATCTTTAATAAAGTGCTCTCTCTTTCTCTCTCTTCCCATTTCTCTCTCTATCTCTCTTTCTCTCTGTCTCTCTCTCTCTAAGTAGAATATCCATATTGTTGCCCTAAGGCATTCTTCCGGGAGTAGATACAGAAATAGAATAAAGAAAAAAAAATAATAAAATGGGAAAAGATAGTGTTTTTGAGTGGAATGAGCATGGCTGATATTTCATTGCAGTCGTTGAGAAATAGAAATGAATAGAACTACATTAGTAAATAAAATATTGCCGCACGATTTCAATGTCCGTGTGGACGTATGTATGTTGTATTGTGTGTGTGTGTGTGTGTGTGTGTGTTGGGTGGGAATGGATTGTGTGACTCGTTTTATAAGAAGACTTTCGAGAATGACATAGTTTAGATTGTAAGAGTCGAAAAGACAAAATAAATTATGCTTTATTATTGACCATGTGGCATGGCTGTGTGGGTAGCAAGTTTGTTTTGTATTAAAGTGGTTCTGAGTTCGAGCGTGCAGTGTGGAAAATGTCTTAGCCGAGCATCATGTGAAATGGAAAACTATTGTGTGTGTGGGTGTGTGTGTTGCTGAAGTGTGAGGGTGATAAACAAAGGTAAAAAGGTAAAATAAAAGCCAGTCTTAATTTATGCTAATAGCTTGCGTTATTTCCCTTCGCTCAATTCGGTTTATGCAAATGATGAACCTGCCTGCTCTATCACTAACCAATAATGAATCAATGAAGGAGGAGCTAGAGATAGCAGCGAAATCTCTGTCAAATCAGATCATACCTGCTTAAAAGTATCTCACTGGGAAAAGTAGATCCTGTTATACAAATGCTAGGCTGGTCGTGGTTTTCCTAGGGCTAAAAAATCAACAACATTATCACCAACAATGAAACAATCTAATGGAAGTATTACTAATAGTCTTAGCGTTTCATTTTCTCTCTCGTCACCATCAACATCATCATCTCCATCACTGCCGCCGCCACTGTCGCAGCCCTGGACGCCGTCGCTGCCGCCGCCCTTGTCACAGCCGCTGGCGCCGTACCTGCCGCTGCCTTTGCCGCCACCGCTGCCTTTGCCGCCACCGCTGCATTTGCCGCCACCGCTGCATTACCGCCGTCCATTTTTATTTGTTTCTCGTTTCAATATGGATAAGACAGGTCTGTCATTTTTAGGCGTGGTTTCTCCAACTGGACGCCCTTTCTATAACAAACTACATTAAGCCGTGGCCTAATGACAATTATACAAACTCATATAATTATAGTACTTAGCTATTTTAACCTCTGTTACTTTGTTAAATGTTCTTTCTAAAGCACTTCTTTTCCAAAATTCCTGATCTAAAATGACTAACGAAAAAAAGAAAAAGAAAAATATTAGTAAAATAAATAAATTTAAAAAAATCCCCCCAAAAGCAAACAAGCAAAAATAATTTCTTGATATTTAAGAGAAGACATTCAGTTTCTATCTTGAGGACATACATAAATTTTCTGGACATAAAATGTAATCTTTATTTATGACACTAGAAGACATTTTAAGACGTCACTAACAGGTGTTTGAAATTTTCAACTTCAATATATATATATATATATATATATATATTATATATATATAATATATATATATATGTGTGTGTGTGTATGTATGTATGTATGTATGTATGTATGCATGTATGTATGTATGTATGTATGTATATATAAAATATATATATATAAATATACATATGTATATATATATATAAATATACATATGTATATATAATATATATATATATATATATATATATATATATATATATATATATATATTCTTATGTAAGATCTTTAAACGATCTATACAAGAATGCATTCTTATAGAAGATCTCTTTCTCTTCCTCATCAGCATATTCAATTATTTGTCTTAGTATTTGTTGGTCTCAGGCAAATTAGTGAGTTGACAATATAGAATATTCTGGAGATTAATCTTTATGCTGTCAAATATATTAACCTCTGTATGTATCTGCAATTATGAAGTTCGCTTTGCAGTGGTTTTCTTTTTGATGTTGGTGTGAAGCAACTCGGGTAGTTCTTACTATATCTTGAGACAGATACTTTATGAGAGATGCTGCAGCAAGCCTTCCTCGTCTCGGGCTGTAGACAGTGTCCGCTTCTATTTCGGAATGTTCTGAACAGACGTGGTCGTTAGAATGAGAACTCTGCTTGCATTAATATAAATAAAAGCTTTTTCTTTATCGGCCACAAGAAATGGTTCGAAGAGATACTCTGAAAATGCCGTATGCATTGAAGAGATGACTTACAAATACTTATTCTGTAGGAGACAGAAGTTATATAAAAACGAAAGCAGGTGGGGAAGTTTTACACAAGTAAAGCAAGAACAAGGTAGAAATGTATATACAAAACACTCAAGTAATTACATACAATATAAAAAAGGTGTAATTAAGCATGCAACAATTAGGACTTAATCTAATCAATCAGAAACACCTTTGGAGTTCTCTGGTGGCGAAATGGCGGAATCGTTAGCACGTCAGCACGTCAGACAAAATGCTTAACGGCATTTCGTCCGTCTTTACGCTCTGTGTTCAGATCCCACCGAGGTCGACTTTGCTCTTCATCCTTTTAAGGTCGATAAAATAAGTACCAGTTGAACACTAAGGTCAATGTAATCGACTTCCTCCTTCCACGAAATTGCTGGCCTTGAGCAGAAATTTGAAATCAATATTTTCAATTACTGTTATCAACATCCAACTTATAGCGTATCCTATATTCCAGCTCCAACTGTTCCTCAATTTCCTATTTTTCCACATTTTCACGCTAGTATGCATTATTCCACAGTCTCTCAACCCAAGTCAAAGTGTTTCATCACTTAATACACACAACAGGAGAGAATACCACCGATCTTTACTAATCTCTGTGCCTTTTCCAGGTATAATTTTTAATACATGGATGCCCTGCCTATCACAAATTATATTACAATATTCATAATCTGTGTCATTGACATAATAGAAATGCTCCAATCTTCTATGAGAGTTGATTTAATTAACAAATTAATTTAGTTGGTTTCATTAACTCAAGTGCTTGAATCTCACTGAGGAATTACAACCGTATTTCGTGGTCTGCTACCACAACAGCTCCTTTATAGGATCCAGTTAGCTCAAGACATCATCAGGAGGAACCACGTCCGATTTCGGCCCCTACTCCTCTACCGTTTTGACATGGCGCCCCCACTCTCGGAGGTATCTTCAGCTCTGGTGTACCGGACATAGTTCCTCCTG
>NC_043009.1:33198254-33210754 GCF_006345805.1 Octopus sinensis | reverse complement strand
CACATTCTGTTTCACGCCGTATCACTGTGAGAACTACGTTAAGGGTAGGCGTGTCTGTGGAATGTTCAGCAACTTGCACGATAATTTCCAGAGCAGGTCGTTCTGATGCTCGGATCAACTGGAACGCTCGTCGTCGTAACCGACGGAGTGCCTGTTTGTTAGAGAACTCCAGGATATAAGAGACAGAGTCAATCCCACCTGTTTTTGATAGTCTCTTTATACTGATTATCTATTCCTTTTAGTTGAATTTGCCGAAAACTTTCAGAAGAAAATGTAAATGCGGAGAGAAAGTCAAGAGTGAAAAAGCCCCAAATACATAAAACAAGAGGAAACGTCTAGTTACCATGAACGTAAACAAGCTGCTACTGCCACCTGGTGGGTTGTGGATTCACCTGGTGATGTGCAGGCAAAAAAGGATAAGGTGGAAATCCCTTAAAGTATAATCTATAGCGGCACAAGATGTGTTGGAGGACCCTGTGTAAGCTAATGGAAAATAATAACTTGGCACATGACAATTACGCAGTAAAATTCTCTGTGAAATATATTCTGGGAAATATTTGGAATGCTCCACACGAATAGTCAATATCTTCCGTTATGTCTATCACTTAATCACGTCTAACTGGGACTGCATTCCAACAGCGGGAGTGAGAACAGTGTAAGAGGTTTAGGGAGCTATTATCTCTGATGATAGTAAAGAGGTTCTCTCTTCAATCAAAGTTCAGATGTTATGATGCCTGAATACGATGATCGATATTGAATGGTAGCGAAACACAGGCTCTGGATGCGAATGATCTGAGGTGTGCACAACCACCACAATCCCTGTGTGTAGTACTATTGCGTATGAACGACCAAGCAGAGAGAATCTCAAAGAGGAACTTGGTAGAAGAGGAATGAAATGGAATGTGTTAGAGAGTGGGCAGTATAATGGTTCAGATATGTGGTAAATATGGAGAATGGCAGTTGGGTAATGAAGTTTTAAGTGATTCTAAGCAAAGGAATCTGTGAGGAAAGGAAGAACCAAAAAGACACGGGAAGAATTAATGGAAGCAGTTCGGGGGAATGCGGAATCTTATAAGGATGAGAAAAGACTGTTGAGTCGATGAAGATCCGTCCAGCCTTTGTGAAGCTTGGTAAAACAGTCGTAAAAACGGTGGTGCTGTTGGTGCATGTGGATGTTCACACGCACACGCACACATGTATGCATTTGTGTTTATAATATATAATATTATAAATATATTACTATGTGCGTATGTATTTACATATACGTACACATACGTATGTACGTTTGTACGTATGCATGTGTGCGCGCATGTATTCATGTAAACATGTTTACGTATATTTATCAGTGTAAATCTATGTTTATCGTCTTTTGTAGTGTCGTGCACTGATTTATTCTCATTAACAAACACGCAAGCGTACACATGTGTATAAACGCTTACGCACATTCGCAGAAATACATCGGTACAGAAATAAATACATCGATGCAGAACACAAATTTAATTCTATTCAGAAGATTAGTAAAAGACCAAAAAGAAAAAAAAAAGAAAGAGGTCTTTGCTTTGTTCTCAAATCTGTCATCTTTAACGAGAAACAATGATTTTTGAAAGTTTTCCAGGTCAGGAATGCAACAACAACAGCTACAACAATAACAACAACAACAACAACAACAACAACAACAACAACACAACAACAACAACACCACCGCCACCACCACCACCACCACCACAACAACAACAACAACAACAACAAAAACAATCGCAACAATAGCACCACCACCACCAACAACAACAACAAGAGTGCCTTTTTGTTTCAGCTTTGGTGAATAGCAACCAGAAATATGAACTGTCTCTTTTGATTGTGGAAATTTTTATCCCAAAGTTATTCATACCATTTTAGAATTACTCTTAAACTAGTAACTGGCTTCGTATATTCAGTGTGGGTTTTCAATATTCATTCTGTATGATTTTGAGATTTGTCCAAAGAATTTTTTTTTTATCAGCCTTCGTATATTTATTCATTGAAATTTGAAAAAAAAAAAAAATAGAAGCGAAAGACAAAGAAAATGGACAATTGAAAGAAAACATTTGTTTAGCACTAAGAGACATAAGTTTATTGGTTTCATTTCAATATCTATGGAATGGACATAATGTGAATCCTTTGAGAAAACTGATGTAATTATTTTAATAGCATTATTATTATTATATTATTATTATTATTATTATTATTATTATTATTATTATTATTATTATTATCATTATTATTATTATTATTATTAATGCACTGACCAATGTTAACACTTCTAATATGTGGATAAACGCTTCCTCACCACCAACAAATTAATGTGTATGAGGACGGCTACAGAAACCGGTAAACTGGCACAGAGACAATTTGGAAGCTGTTTTATAGTTGTTGTTATTGCCACACAAAACTTTGGTTACGTTTATATAAAACTTTATTCTCTTTTATGAAAGATTTCCCAGCCTTTCTTTCCCTCGGTGGACAGATTGATGAACCAGACCAGATACAAATACATAGACAATGTTTGCTCAAAGCTATGTCGCTTGGAAAAACAAACACATAGTTGTAAAGATTGAAAAGTGATATAAATCCAGCTCTGTATTTACTATGATGAAAGTAGAGTTGTCAGTGAGGGGTAGATGCACCTCGTATATGGCAGTAAGGAACCAGTAAGAAAGGGGTAGTGGATACTGAAGGAAACCGTACAATCATGAACCAAACCCATTTTCAGGTTCATGGGGTGTCACGTGATTATGATGTCGAGTTTTTGCCTTTTTGCTCGCATAAGAGTAGAAAACTACCTGTACACTCACATACTTACCCGCTTATATAAAAATGAAATTATACACATTACAGGACATCACCAACGAGCAAAAATATGTAAACACACATCGAGAGACGAGTACGGGACCGCCTCTCGATATTCTTTTTTCCCTTCTATTTTTTTCTCTCCTATTTATTCTATATCATTTCAAAATGTCTCCCAGGTGTTACCTATTACAATTCGTCTTGGCCTAATGGCCCTAAACGTCTGTCTTCGCCGATTGTTTACTTCCGTACGTTCACTCTGGTGTCGTTTGTTCGATCGAAGCCCTAATTCTCCACAAATTTACATTTTTTAATTTCTGGATGCTGCCGTCTTATGAAGTCTTCCTGTCTTGTTGTTAACAGCACGAAACTAATGATCTATGATATCTTTATATATAAAAGTGAGGTTGCGTGCTGTCTGTCTCCTACGATTTAGATTCCTAACTACTCCCACATTTTGCGGTGCAGTTTAACCAAAACCAGGTATCTTATAGTCGTGATTCATATCGAGCCCTTCTGGGTATTAGCGCGCGTCTACGATGAGTCTACAATTAAAAAAAAAATTACCATCAATTTTTCCCATTTTTAATGCATTTTTGGCATATATAAGGGAAGTAACTCTCTAAAAATTTATTATTAAATCTCAGTACGTAAAAAGCTGCAGTAACTCCCTCCCCTTTGTGGTTAGCCATATTGAGATGGTTGGTGATCCCTGCTGTACTCTTTCATCACTCTTTCTCCCACTCTTTCTTCTGTTGGCCTGCTCGCTTAGCCAGCGGGGTGGCGTCATTCGAAGGCTAAAACAATGCGGACGCATTGTGACCAGCGATGTGTAACTACATCTGATGGACTGGTCGGTCAAGTGATGATGGTGATAACTGAACTATGATTACTTCTGATGCAGTTCTTTCTTATTGCTTGGGTGTAAAATGCAAAAGGAAGAGCGTTGGAAAAATGTCAAACGATATTTCTTCCGTGTCTGTACGATCCGCGTTCAAATCCAAGTGTGGTCATATTTTTCTTTCACCCTCTCGGGGTTGATAAAATGAAATATCAATCAAGTAAGGAGTTCCATGTAACCGACATACATCCTTCTCTCGAAATTTCTGTTCACCTGCGTAAATCCTAGATCATTATTAGATATATGTAGAAGGCGGCGAGTTGTTAGAACGAATAGCATTCCTGGGCAAAATGCTTAGCGGTATTTCGTCTGCCTTTAACGTTCTGAGTTCAAATTCCGCTGACGTCGACTTCGCCTTTCATCCTGTCCGGGTCGATATCATAAGAAACAATCAAACACTGGGGGTCAATGCAATTGACTTACCCCCTCCACTGAACTTGCTGGCCGTGTGGCAAAATTTAAAATCATTGTTACTTGTAAATAGTAATATTTTTTAAAGGTAAGGCGGCGAGCTGGCAGAAACGTTAGCACGCCGGGCGAAATGCGTAGCCGTATTTCGTCTGCCGTTACGTTCTGAGTTCAAACTCCGCCGAGGTCGACTTTGCCTTTCATCCTTTCGAGGGTCGATAAATTAAGTACCAGTTACGTACTGGGGTCGAAATAATCGACTTAATCCGTTTGTCTGTTCGTGTTTTCCCGCTCTGTGTTTAGCCCCTTGTGGGTAGTAAAGAAATAGAAATAGGTATTTCGTCTGTCTTTATGATCTGAGTTCAAATTCCGCCGAGATCGTCTTTGTCTTTCATCTTTTCGGAGGTCGATAAATTAAGTACAAGTTACGTATTGGGGTCGATCTAATTGACTGATCCCTCCCCTAAAATTTCGGGTCTTGTGTCTAGAGTAGAAAAGAATATTTTTCAAAGGTAGAGAAACCATCAAAGGTTTCAATATCAGTTTTTCGCTTTAAAATATTCTATCTGAAGCATCAATAACTATTTATGAAAAAGATCTACATTATAAGGGGAATCGTTGAAACCCTGGATCCACTGACGTACTGCTCGTATACGAACTCCTGATTACATAAATGGAAGTATATCATATTTAGAATTCAGTTGCTTATATTAAAAAAACGAAAATTTTATATTCGAATTCGATTTATTTATTTAACTTTACTTTGAAATATTATTTTGCATATATCAATATATTTTCATTATTTCCGACAGCTGATTCTAAAATTTTATATATTCTGTTTACAACTTTTGCATGAATGCATACATACATACATACATACATACATACATACATACATACATACATACATACATCATACATACATACATACATATATACATACATACACATATACTTGCATATGTTATATATATATTTGCATATGTTATATATATATATATGCATATGTTATATATATATATATATATATATACATTGATATATAGTTTAATCTTTATTATTAAACTTATAATGCAGAAAAACTGGTGACGTACTTAGGGTGACCGATAGAATAATTTGTGTATTTGGCCTTAATCACCGATCCCTCAGGGCTGGAGTCGAGATTCTGTGGAGCCGGTTAATGATGATAAGTCTACAATGGCCGGGGGATGCAACCAACGGCTGTGTAGCGCAAGAATTCAGTGGCATCAACATCCATGATCATTCGTATTTTGTTTGGACCAATAACGTTCCTCTGTCCAAAAAATTTTTAAGATATTCTCGGTCACATATTCTGAGTGAAGTGACGTGAATGGTTGCTTGTTGCCGCATAGCTTTGATGTTGTAACTAATAATATCCCCATCGCACTCTAAGATATATTGCTGTTTAAACTAAGCATTGATGATTAACAAGGGAACATGAAATGGTATTAATGAAATATACATGCTTGTCTTGTGAGTCTTCAATATTAAATGTTCAGAAGAAAAGCTCACCCAGGAGCTTACAGTTACCAACCAAGAATTAAATCGTAAAATTCTCGATTTAAGGACAAATATTAAACTGACGTTATCGATTAACAACAGACATCAGCTACAAGGGGCAGGTTGGTTAGAGTAACAATCCAGTTTTGCTTACGTCACAATGCCTCAAATCTCAGCAAATTAATTTTTTCCATGATAAAGATGTATTAACCCCGAGATATAGAAATATATAGTAAAGTGCAGATTATATACCTTCTGTTTACACATATGTTTCTATTTGCACAGCATTGGATTACGAACACAGTTTTAAATTCACACGCACGCACGCACACATACACACACATTATTGAGGGAAAAACAAAAGTAGTACTCTGTATTTCGTCGGAGTTACATCTAGTTTAATGACAAATTCTCTCAGTTCCACATTACTTAAAGTTTTGTGTGTATTGAACAACTCCACGAAACTCCAAATAATATACGCATGTTATTTGTTTATATATGTGTGTGTCTGTGTGTTTATGTGTATCTCTTATGATAAAAGGCAGATTTTCTCTGCCTGTGACTATGTTTCTTTTTAATACAATTGTACAATATAGAATTACTTCAATTGGAATTTACCAATGATTTTTCGAAGTAGATTCGATTGGGTCATGGCATATACATTTTTTTCAATTTCACCCCCAATTAAGCAAAAATTCGAGAAAACTCAATATTTTACGATTTGCCTCTCTCATTTCAAATGCTTTACTCCTGCTATTACCACACTTTCTCCTACTTTCTCTTTGCAAGTGTATACCACTATCATATCCTCTTTCTGCAGCTCTTATCAACATCACACATTCTGCTACTTTCTCTTATTAATACTTAAACCAATCCTCAAAAAAAAAAAGGAAACAGAGATCTGTCGCTAACTTTTGGTAGTATTCATTGGCGAGCGTACTTCAGTTGTCAATTGTTGAAAGAAAGAAATTGTAAGCTAAGAAGGTGTGTGTGTGTATGTGTGCGTGTATGCGTGTGTGTGTGTGTGAGTGTGTGTGTGTGTGGGTGTGTAGGAAGTGAAGGATAAAAATATGGCAAGAAGTGGACAGATGTACATATATACATCCATACATCCATACATACATACATGTGTGTGTGTGTGTGTATGTGTTTAATGTGTTTGTGTGTTATCTCTATATAAAGCTGAAGTTGTCTGTGTGCGCCAGGTTTGGTAGCCTTCAACTAACACTATCTTCTCCGAGACCCTGCGGCGCAAGTTGACCAAAATTGAGAGTATGATAGAAGAAGGGTTGCTCTTCCTTCCGTAGAAGATAAAATTCAAATCGGACCATGTTAACACCAAAAATTATTTACATCAAAAAGGTACTTTTTTTCGATTGAAATCCTTATTTTTTACGATTTTTTCACTGCTGTGTCGCCACTTTTCGGTGTATTTCAATCAGAAAAATGTTCACTTGAAGAGAATAACAAGCTACATAATGCAAAATTTTTACTTTTCAAAAATTCCAATTTCAGCGGGTCGAAACAAACCCGAGCAACACCGGGCGATACTGCTAGTATAATATATTTGTCTGCGATCTTTTATGGATAACACCTATGGTGACATGAATCCCAACCAATTTTCTTTATTTACCTTACAACTAATAGAGGTGAGTAAGGAATAAGCCTGATAATTCGGCCGGTTGTAAACCTTTAGACCAGTCAGTGCCAAGTAGTAAATCCTTAGAAGAAACGCGTTGGGTTTCTTACATAAAAACAAATGGGAAAATCCAAGAAATACGTGGGGGGATAACAATAAGAATTGGATAAATTTAGAAGTAAATATATGTATAAGGATAGCACAGGAGCGAACTGCCGATTTGTTGATCTATCTACTTGATGATGATGATGATGATGATGGTGATGTTGGCGGTGATGATGATGATGATGATGATGGTGGTGGTAGTGGTGATGATGGTGGTGATGATGATGATGATGGTGGTGGTGGTGACGAAGGTGATGAAGATGATGATAATGGTGTTGGTGGTGTTGGTGGTGATGATGATGGTGATAATAATGATATTGACGATGATGATGATGATAATGATGATGACGATAACGATGGTAATGATGGTGATGATGATGATGATGACGACGATGATGATGATGATGGTGATGATGGTGATGAGGATGATGATGGTGGTGCTGGTGACGAAGGTGATGAAGATGACGACGACGATGATGATGGTGATGGTGGTGATGATGATGGTGATAATAATGATATTGATGATGATGATGATGATAATGATGATGACGATGATGATGGTAATGATGGTGATGATGATGATGATGATGGTGGTGGTGATGATGATGTTGATGGTGGTGGTGGTGATGGTGATGAAGATGACGACGATGATGATGATGTGATGATGATGATGATGGTGATTATGGTGGTGATGATGATGGTAATGATAATGATATTGACAATGATGATGACGATAATGATGATGACGATGATAATGATGATGAGGATGATGATGGTGGTGTCGGTGGTGAGGCTGATAGTAGTAGTGAGGATGATGAGGATGAGGATAAGTAGTCGATTTGAAGAGAGAAGATTTAAATAAGTTACTGTCACACTTGCTCACACAGTCGCCCACTCACATATTTCGAAAAACACACAGATACTAACTAAAGGTTTTGAGACAATCAGAGGGACAGACAATAGCGAAGGCATATCATTGATGAGGTCACGAATGATGACAAAAGGGTCAGGCAAGCTAGCTGATTGATTTATAAACCAAGCTATCGATGAATTAATTGGTTATTTGGCTAACTAGTTGATGAATAATAATAACAAGTAAAATAGAACCAACGCGTGTGTTTCTTATTGGCAAAATAACCCTCCCTTAACACAACGACAAATAAAGTAGTTTTTGTATAATAATTCAGACGAAATCGAACTCCTGACCGCATAGATTTAAGCATGTTGCTCTACCAACTCATGCTTTACAATTCTATTATAAAAACGGAAACATACATTGAAATCGTAAAACTGAGTTTATGCTGAGAAGACTTTGGCATTTGGTCATGCAGGCAAGAATTGGTAATTTAGTGAAGCTATTAAGGAAGGCAAGCGATTTCCAAAGACAAGAAACTACCGAATTGCTGCTGGAGAGATCTAGAATGATTCTCAGTCAACCATGAAAGCTTTGGATTGCAAATTGAAACATGAAATATAGTAGACAAGCAAATACACACACACACACACAAACGCACACACGCACACACACACACACACAAACGCACACACGCACACACACACACACACAAACGCACACACGCACACACACACATACATAAATATTTGCACACGTACATACATTCATGAACACAAGTATCCATTTATATATTTGCGCACATACATAATACATACATATTTATATATACACACACATTTATGTAGGTAAGGATAGTCACACAAAAGTAGTCACCCAGAAACTCCCGCAAACACACTCCGACTTGCGCATACACAGATACTATCTTATATATATATATATATATATATGTATGTATATGTACACGTTATATGTACACGTTATCAGACGGACACACACACTGACAAACACACACAGACTGTCACGTATGCACACACATAGCCACATACATGTGCACACAGATGCAACAGTAAGGATTTTTTTTTATCTGTGATTCCTAGAAATGGTGCTGCCACTATTTACGAGGAATTCCAGATTTGATTCGATAGAAATCTCACCAGGAATATTTGAAACCAATTCTTCTACTTTTCCATATCTTTGTATTCGTGGTCGTCGTTGAAGTTGTCATCATCATCATCATCATCATCATCAACATTGTTATTATTATTATTATTATTATTATTATTATTATTATTATTATTATTATTATTATTGTTGTTGTTGTGTTGTTGTTGTTGTTGTTGTTGTTGTTTTTTGTATTATTATAGGAGTTGTCGAGTTTTCTGTTATTTAAAGATGAAATTATTCGAAATAAATTTTTAATTAAGCAATGACCTATCCTGATATTATTAGTGTTAATTATTTGCCTATATTTACTAATCATGTTGAAGTGTTTATGAATTCATTTATATATTTGTCTAATTAATCTTGTCTTCATATTCATTGCATTAGGGATTATGTACCAAATATAATTAGGTTTATTACTATTATTATATGTTTGACTTTTGCTTTGCATTTGTACAAGTTGAGTCCAAGTCTCACCCAGAAGCCTCATTCTTCTTCTTCTTCTTCTTCTTCTTCTTCTTCTTCTTCTTCTTCTTCTTCTTCTTCTTCTTCTTCTTCTTCTTCTTCTTTTCTTCTTCTTCTTCTTCTTCCAATCAGGACTCACGCCATTAGCCACAGAGAATCATCCTTAATTCGAGCCTACTCTAAGCTACTAAGAATGCATGTGGAAACTTGAAGATCCACCCACCACACGCGATAGGCTGGCGGTTGCACGGGTGCAAAAGCTACGTTGTTATCCTCATTCCGTAACGGTAGCTTTTAACGGGTGGAGAGCTGAACCATCCTGGGGTACAGAGGATTCGCAATCGAGACTAGGGTTTGAAAGTTTACCACACCAAAGAGGGTTACACCATGGTTCCTCTGCTTTGTGGCAGAAGTAGGACGAATGAGTGAGAGAAAGTTGTGGTGAAAGAGTACAGCGGGGTTCACCTCCCCACGCCGGAGCCTCGTGGAGCTTAGATATTTTTGTTCAATAAACGTTCACAATGCCCGGTCTGGGAATCGAAACTGTGTTTTTATGACCACGAGTTCGCTGTCCTAACAACTGAGCCATTGCGCCTCCACTGTTACCGTTGTTGCTGATACTGCCGGACGTGCTGTAGTTGGTGTTGCTGACCTCACCACCACCGCCGCTGCTGGTTTTGTCACTGTTGCTGTTACCGCCGAATACGTTGTAGATGCCGCCGTTGATGTTGCTACTGCCATCGGTGCCGCTGCTGCTGGAATCACTGCCGCTCCATACACAACAGCTTCGGAGTTGCGTCGACCGCCCTCCCTTCACCGGGCACTCATTGCTAACTCAATTTTCCAGTTGACACTGTAACCCAGAATACAAAATTACAATTAACTTCAGTCTTTCAAACGAGCGCCCGAAATTATTCGATATTTTTCCTCACATGAATCATTGCAGACCCATTTTCACATACATTATCCACCACCTACAACTTATGTTTTATCCACCTGCCATAGACATCTTATAAATAATCCATTCTTTCAATCTTGAATAGAAAAAGCCGCAGGCTGTCCTCAGCTGTTCTTGTCTAAAGGGATTTTTAAACCCCAAATTTACACTCTATTGTTTTGTAGCTTTATCTTCATTGTGTTTCACCGTTCCAAAAAAGAATCATTTCACATTCTCCCGATGCTTCTTAGTTCTTATGACGCCAACAACAGGATTATTTATAATTGTTTTAGACCTGTTGAAAGTTACGTTGTAGATGGCATAGGTCTGTGACAGGTCTTTAAATACTGTACTAGTGGAGAGCATCCTGAAACATACAACCACGAGAAAGTAAACGTAAAAGAATTCTGACGTAGTCTCCATCACTACTAGTTTTGGTAAGGTGACTTCAAACCTATCTTTCACTCGTTAATGTATTCTAACTTCGAAATTGTTCTGAGTCAATAGTAAACGAAGAACCATCGATTAAGTCAATCAATATATGCGAAGATTTTTCCATCAGGGATTTTGTGACTAAACACGAAATAGAATGAATAATGGTATTTATATTTTGGAAATGTGACAAACAATAACTGGTGTTTTATGAAAACACCAGATTATGTGCGGGGTGGGACAAAATATGGTCCAGCGGTAACTATATGTGTCAGAAGGGTGGGGTACACAAAGGATGTGCTAAACAGGATATAAGATATGTTTATATAACGGTTGGGAAGATTTATTAGGGAAACGACAAAAATTCTTATTTCCTACATTAATACATGATGTTATTGTAAAGTCTTTCCATCACCCTTCAATGAGTGATTTTTGTACTTTGTCGACTTACAGCGCATTGGATAACATATTATAATACCACACATCATTATCTTTATAAAAGTTTTATGACACATTTACGCATGTATGTATGTAGTTTATAGATGGGAGGCAGATATTCTCCGTATAGAATGCACTTCGTAGTGCTCAAAAGATTTAAATTTTAGCAGGTCGACGAGTAAATGTAAGGACAAACTATATACCTTTTACTCGGCCAAGCGCTCTTTATAGATAACATACATGGATAAGCAATTCTTGGGTATGTTTGCAAAAAAAAAAAAAACCATCCACCAAAGGATCTACATTTTTTGTATTAAATGTATTTGATATTTTTTTTGTATATAGACTTGCCCAACTTGCTTGTCCTTATATTTACTCCTATCACATATTTAATATATGTGTGTTAGTAAACTCTGCGAAGCTGCGGTATTCCGTCCGATGGAGACCTCTTTACAGAGGTGTCGTGTTTAAAAACGCAGCACACATCAAAGCTAGAAGAAACAAAATGGCCTCAGGAGTGAAAGAGAGCGACAAATATCGATATTTCGTAGTCATTTCCGCTCTTCAGTGTCACACACTGCTACCCCTCCACAACAACCCAACTCAGCCAGTTATATATATATATATATATATAGCCCCTACACGCAATTTTTTCTCTCCTTGTTTCTTTTCTGTGTATCTTTCTGTCGAAGAGCGTAGGCTCGAAACGTAAAAGACTTGTTTTATTTCTATTCCTGAGCGCCATACTAATACATTGTTTGTTTGTACTCCACCTGCCTTCGTCTTTTGTTTATTTTCGTAAACCTTCCCG
>NC_043009.1:33183254-33193254 GCF_006345805.1 Octopus sinensis | reverse complement strand
GATGGCATGACACGTTAGGCCCACTAAACAGTTCCGTATGGTTTCCTTGACCTGTGATGATATTTTTAAAATGTGTGGTTGTGTTGACCGAGAGAAATTATGTTTTATGTATTGTGAGGCTGTGGTGGTCTGAAAACATGTTATTTTAAGGCGTGGCTGTGTTGATATAAATGCGAAGTATGGTGTGTTTGTATGGTTGTGTTTCATTCTGTGATAATTTGAGAGAGGGCCATGTGGTTGTGCTTGACTGTACTAAATTTACGTGGTGTAGTGTGCTTTTGTTAACACATGCTATTGCATTGCTATGTTTGCTTGTGAGACGTTTGCTTGATATCGTATAATTGTATTGACCTGGATGTACGTGGTGTTCTGCTGTTCTGTTTGCCTCTGCTAAGTTTACATGGCGTGGTGTGTGTGTGCTTATATATTGTTTTCATCTTTTAATAGTTAAGATGAGTTTACTCTTTGTTCTTGTGGCGGAGAATAATCGTATTAAAATCTGCTACCAAATTCCTGTTACTAAGAATTTATTGAACAATTATTATCTAAACTATTTACATATATCTGAAAGCGTTGGTTAAATTATTCAAAATCAGTAGCACACAATTTCGTTTATTGTATAAGTCTATAAGTATCTAAAGAACTTTGCTAAACAGTTACCATTCTCGGCAGCATCACAGCGAAATTTCATTGATCAGACAGATTTCCCCTCTCAATTGACTCTAAGTGCTACTCAAGAACTGACTTGGTAAATAATCTCAAGATAGCAGACATTTATTTCTATTTAATGAAGAAACATCGACTATATTTCTCAATGATGTGTCTGTTTTACTTATAACTCTACCTAAAACATTGGCTATTTACTTGAAATGGAACCTAGAGAAGAGAAAGGAGAAAAAAATGGTAGCAATTATGTGAAATCCTCTTGAAAAATCGTAATTCAGTTATCATGTTATGTTCACTCGAGTAGCAGGTAGGAAGTAAGAGACTCGCCAAATTAAATAACTTGCTTAAAAGAAGTCATTGTTATAATTTCTTGTCACAAGAGCAAACTAAGCTGACAAGCCCTATATATCACATGAAACCTCTGCTCTGCTTCACTAGAGTCTGTAGCACTTCAAAAGAGCTTTAATCCTATTGTTTAATCATTGAACAACTCAATAATCTAGTTAATAATTCAGATGACACAAGTGTGTCTGAAAGTGGGCAGATTAGAACACTAGATCTCAAAGGACACGATTGTCAAGTCGTATTGATTAGATTGGCATTTAGCCAAAAATAACTTGGATTTTGTTTTCAAGCGAAGTAAACTTCTGTGAAATGTTTTCTGTTGAGATTTCACAATAAAGGGGCTTCCGTATTTACTAAAGCCGTCATTTTCTCAATATGTAAATTAATTGACGAACAAATCTCAAAATGTTAAGCTGATAATTCCCATTTAAATACATCGATTATAATTGATTGGAAAAATATAAAAATAATGTATATAAATTTCCAATAATAATCACAAAAGCTTCGACCAAAAGATGATAAGGTGGGAAATATTAGCACCGAGAATACAGAGTCTGTTAGTAATGGTTGCAAATCCGAGCTTCCATAGTTTAACATACTCAAAACAATTCAAACAATAGCGTTGGGCTGCATGTACGTTTTTCGTTTTGCTTCCTCTTGACTACAAAATTAGATTTTTCTGCAAAAACTGTTCTTTTGCAGGTTATTGCTGAATGGTGAAGGATTACTTTTATTTACCAAGGGACGTGTTTTCTCTGAAATCTAGAAACGTATGATTTTTGCTATGAATTTCAATTATATCTTCGACAACTTATCTCACGTAGTGATGGAATAATATATCCGATGTAGATCGAGTATCTCGGTCATTATATTACTGTTGTATGTTTATATTTCATGTCACGCAAATATTGGAGCTACCTCCAATATTTTAAATGGAACCCGTAGTGATATTATCTCACTACCTCTGTGCAGTTACTGAAAAGAACCAGGATTAACCCAAAGCAGCGGTAAAAAATAGTTGCCTAAGGCGCTAATCATTAGCATCGAAACCGGGACATACTGAAGTAAAATTCGCAACCCTTTGTCCATGCTGCATCCATTAATATGAGGCTTGAGAAAAATATTTCAAGTGAGAGATGTGAATCACTAAATAATATTTAAATAAAAACATAAGGCAGTGAGCTGGCGGAATCGTTAGCACACCGGGCGAAATGCGTAGCTGTATTTCGTCTGCCGTTACGTTCTGAGTTCAACTTCCGCCGAGGTCGACTTCGCCTTTCATCCTTTCGGGGTCGATAAATTAAGTACCAGTTACGCACTGGGGTCGATATAATCGACTTAATCCGTTTGTCTGTCCTTGTTTGTCCTCTCTGTGTTTAGCCCGTTGTGGGTAGTAAAGAAATACGTATTTCGTCTGCCGTTACGTTCTGAGTTCAACTTCCGCCTAGGTCGACTTTCCCTTTCATCCTTTCGGGGTCGATAAATTAAGTACCAGTTACGCACTTGGATCGATATAATCGACTTAATACCTTTGTATGTCCTTGTTTGTCCCCTTTATGTTTAACCCCTTGTGGGTAATAAAGAAATAGGAATCGTTTGCCGGATAAAATGCTTAGCGATACTTCGTCCGTCTTCACTTTCTGAGTTCAAATTCCGCCGATATCGACTTTGCCTTTCATCCTTTCAGGGTCGATAAAATAAATAATAGTCGAGTACTGGGATCGATGTAATCGATTTACACCCTCCCCTAAAATTGCGGGCCTTGTGCCAAGATTTGGAAGCAATGTAAATATATAATGAGAGTGAGAAGTATCAATGATCACAACTAGTCATGTACTTAATCCTAAAATACAAGGATAAGAGAAAATACCTAGTGACGCAATCTGCACGAAAACCAAATGTTAAGTACAGTCTCAATAGTTTACTTTACCGTAAAACGACACGTATAATATGCATGTTTTAGTCGCTAATTTCAGAATTAAAATTTGAGGTGTGTATAATTCATGGCATCCGTACAGAATACAGTATTAAAAGGGCTTTAAGACAAGTAAAGCCCATTAAGCTGAGATATGTATTATACATGATTGTAAATTTAAGCATTTTCTATTCTTGCGTGTTTTGTTGTCTGGTTGTTCAGATTATTAACAAGCTGACGAAGATATCTTACCTCCACATTACACTGGATTGAATGTCTTTTTCTTATTAAGTGGTCTGAGGAAACATTATTATTATTATTATTATTATTATTATTATTATTATTATTATTATTATTATTATTATTATCATCATCATTATTATTATTATTATTATTATTATTATATTATTATTATTATTATCATTATTATTATTATTATTATTATTATTATTATTATTCAGTAGTCTTATTTTTATCACATACTTTCCACTGCACTACCGAGTGCAGCTTTGTATGCCTTGGATATGTGCTGTGGTTTGTTGTGGTGCTCTTATTTTCACTGTATTGAAAGTGTAAGATGTGTGCGGTACCTTGTAGTGCTTTTTTTCTGTATGTTATATAGACTTGTTAGTCCTGGTGTTTTTGTTATGTATTTCTCTGTATGTTTATGTATCATACCTATTGCCCCTACCATGATAGGAATTGTTTCTGGTTTTAGACTCCACATTCGAGTTACCTCTATTTCCAGATCTTTATTATTATTGTTGTTGTTGTTGTTGTTGTTGTTGTTGTTGTTATTATTATTATTATTATTATTATTATTATTATTATTATTATTATTATGATTATGATTATTATTATTAAGGTGTCGAGTTGGCCGAATCTTTACATTCTGAGTTCAAAACCTGCCGAAATTCACTTTACCTTTCGAGATCGATAAAATAAATACCAGTTGAGCACAGGGATCAATGACATCGACTTATTCCATCTTTCATAATTGATGGCCTGGTACCAAAATTTGAGACCATTATTATTATTATTATTATTATTGAGTGAGAAAGTAGTGCATACCATCAAAGTGACATTGGGGTAAAATATACGAAGCCCAGTATACCCATCATGACTATCCGTCTGATAAGGATACGCCAGGCACATGCATCACAACCATAATTTCGCGACATCGTGATCTCATATCAAGATTAACAGCACATCACCTTGCAGGTGGAGCCCAGTTAGAATTTTCTTTAGGTTGAGCAGCCCATCCCGCACAAAAGGTCCCTGAATACGGGTTGTTTAAGGATGTTGAGCGAAACACCCACGTTTCCAAAGGTCAATTATCCAAACTCCAAAGAATTCTTCTCAACACATTGGATATGATGCTCCCCATTACTTCTGCTCGTGATCAGAGATAGACATATCGTCAGCCACCAAGGGACATGCTCAGTTGGTTAAGGTCAAACAACTGACAAGCAAATCTGTGGTATTGAGCTGAATATTTGTTGTAGCCCATCTTTTATACTAAGACAAAACAATGTACATGATAACATTTGCAATCAGTCAAGATGAGAAGCCATGAGAGCCAGTGTCTGATTATTATTACTTTTATTATTACACTCAGCTTCTTTTGCTGGGTATGATAGAAAGTGTCAGCTGTGCATTGACAGCAGACCAAGGTGACACTTGTTTACTGGTCATGCTTCAAGATTTATTATTATTATTTTAATTCTCAGCTGTGAGAGCGGACAGCAGCCTGCTGTCAGAGGATATTATTATCGTTTAGTCTCTTTGCACAGCTTCTAACGTTGGAGATGTACTACGGTGCTAGCTGTTCACTACCTGTGAATTAAGGTAACACTCCTTATTTTTCGAGCACCATCCGGAGTATTCGAGCGGTTCCAAGCAGTGCTGTCTTCTGCAAGTGCTCCACCCTTACTGCAGCTCCTATTTGTTCCATGTACTTCTCAAGAATTTTACTCACTGTACCCAGGGCTCCGACAATTATTGGTACTACTACCACCTTTTTCATTGACCACAACTGCTTAACCTTCCAAGCTAACCTATCATATCTATCGACTTTTCTTTCTTCCTTTTCGCATACCTTTTTGTCAGCTGGACATGCTATATCTATGATCCTGCATCGTTTGCTTTCTTTATAATCATTATCATTATTATTATTATTATTATTATTATTATTATTATTATTATTATTATTATCATTATTATTATTATTATTTTTATTTTTATTTTTATTATTTTTATTATTGTTGTTGTTGTTGTTATTATATTATTATTAATTAACGAGATAGTGGCGACAAGGAAGGCAGGAAAAACAATCCTGAAATTTCAATCGATTGAAATGAATTAAAAATAGAGTATCGATAATCTTATATTATGCGAAGAGTGAGGGTGATGACCTGCGTTGTTGTGGTTCTGCCAACATGAGACTCATTGATGCATTCCTTCTCATTAGAGAACATTGAGCCGGTTGGGTAGTTAAGATGTTGGTATACCAATTAATGATCTAGAAGTTCCAATCATCAACAGGTGTTTAGCTTTATCTCTGCATAGAACCCTTATTTCCAATTCTACGAACCTTAGTTTATCTCCATATTGGTAATAAATATCACACCAGGAAACAGCTGCTACAGACAAGTCGCTGACACCGTATCAATGAAAGAAGGATTTCAGATATCGATTTAATGATGAGGGATCACAATGACTCACTCCCCTCGTGCATCTCAGGGGACTACAACATTTAAAGCCCTTTAACAGAAGTTAGAACAAATAACGATGCTCTGTGTGTTCCCTCAATCAGCTAGAAATAACAGACAAATATTACCCTCTCAAATTACATGATTTTTATCTTTGTACATCACCAGGCTGGTGAACAATTTCAGATGATTTCCTCAAGGATCGCTTTATGTTTGAGAGGGAATTTTCTTTGTAGATTAGGAATTTGTTTTTTGCAGATTTCCATATTGCCGTCCTTCGACGGTCTATTTTATTTTTTACATACCGCCATTTTGTTGGTTAGGTAAATAATCAAATTTACAACAACTGTCTGACTATTCTGAACATGAGAAGCCGGAACAAATATTGCAAAGCATTTTACTCAATTTTCTTTGAATTCCGACAATTCACAATGTTATGGCTGATCTCGGAAGGATAAAAGACAACGTTGACTTCGGCGGGATTTGAGTGGAGCTCATGAAGCACATGAATTAATATTGTAAATAAATTTAACCACTGCTTTAACAATTCCTTCAGTGCGCCGACCTGCCCTTGTATTTAGTTTTAGTATCCCCTGAAGAATGAAAATTAACGTCGACCCCGGCGTGATTTGAACTCAAATCTTGAAGATCCAGAACAAGTTTCGCTAAAAAATTATGTCCCACGTTTTAACAACTCGACCATTTCTCTGCCTCAATTACTCCCTATCAATCTAAAAGCAAAACATAACAAATGTATTGAATAATGTACTCCCGGATATACCATGTCTGTACCAAAGACGGAATGGTCCCAGCTGGATCAAGACTGAACTGGAGGTTAAACCACCACTATCACCACCACCGTCTCAACCACTAGAGTGACAATAACAGCAACATGAGAGAGTGACTCCATAACTAGGGTAATATGAAACATGCTGGATAGAGGAGATGACGCAGTAGAAATCCAATGAACTTTGTATAACTTCCTACACTTCTTGATGAATAAAATAGATTGGAAATATTTTTTCTGAACAACTATTTATGATACATTTCAACAAATCTTGCTTAAATTAGTGTTTCTGGAGTCCAAAATGATTGTGCTATTTCTGTAGTTGATGTGAACTTGCTAATTCTAGAAGCAATCTCAGCCCATTAGCAATCTATCATTTTATGACATTTCCCAAGACAAGATTCCTGACTTTGACACTATCACTTTAACCTCGGGGATATCTAAATCTATGATCTCTAAATCATATTTGAAGTCATTCTCTTATCTATGCCTGTCTGTCAAGAACTTCTAAGATCAAGTAGCTTTTACAGACAAATTCTAGTCATCTTTTTACCATTAGCAATGTATACATTTCTTCCAGTCAATATTAGATTCTGAATTTTAGTATCAATTTCCTTTTTCTGTTTTTAACTCAACCGTCCAGAATTGCCAGGCATCAACTTAGCCGTCTTCTAATAAAACTTTCAACGAAGAGCGCCTCTGGTGAGTGTTGAATCTAGTTGTTGTTTTGTACTAAATCTTTCAATATGACTGCTGATTCTGTGCTAGATAAGGAAATGCAGACTTTATACTGAAAATTATTCCGCTGTCGATGAAAATCAGGAAACCAATCTACTCCATATTTTTGAGATATACATTTTACGAACGCATATTAAACACTTCTAACGTAGCAGATGCGTAATTCCTTATAGCCACAGAGCAACGATAAATCAGTGAAATTGTGTGCACACACACATTCATTTATATATATATATATATATATATATATATATATATAAATTTATATGTGTGTGTGTGTGTGTGTGTTTATGCGAAATGGTGCATTTGCAATTAATATTTCGTACATGATAATTCTACGAACAAAAAGAAAAAATACGTAAAAAGAACTCAACGCTTGAAGTAAAATAGAGTATATCTCTAGTATATTTGTTCAATAATTTCAGCTTACAGTATTCTGTTACTCGGAACTTTATGCATAGGACCATGGAAACACAGACATGTGATGCCATACTAAATGTGAATATGTTTACCCTATTACTCGTCTTTCAAATATATCTACATTGTGTCATCTACTTTGTCATCACCCTGCTAGATATAGCAGCCAAATCTTTCCCAATCACTTTTTTACCTTCTTGAATAATACTATAAAGCAACACAGGAGTAACGGATTCTTAAGTATAATTCTTAACAGGCGGAATAGTCACGGTTAGAATGCTTTTTTATCGATTGGTCAAGGAGAGAAAGGTAACACCCACGATTCCATATCTAAATTTGCTTTTATGTAGCAGCAAGGGATGAAATTATCACCAAAAAGTACACCTGGCCGAAGTTCTTGCTGCAGAATGAGCTTGTCTGAAGGTACTCAAGAAGCGGGTGGTGGTAGTGAACTGGTGGGTGACGAGTAAAGATTCTCACCTAAGATCCCAAAACATAGGGTTCGGGCAAATACCTGCCAAATAAATCACCTAAAACTCTGACACTTCCGTTAATCAATTTCCGTTAATCAACTTCCGTCGGCTGGAATCTTATACAATCCGCCCCAAAAGGTTGAAATGCAAAACTGATCTCAGCAGGATTTGTACTTAAAGAATTGAAACTTGGAGCAAATACCTTCGGGCGTTTTGTTCTTCACTCTAACGATATTGCTAGTTGATAGAAAACTAAGAAAAAACATTTATAGACTTCTCCATTTCTATCAGATATAATTTATTTTATTCTATTTTAACAAAATCCTTTCTGTAAAACACACTTGCACTTGACATATCCATCAGTCTCATTTTCCCGTTCCTTCCTCACACATTTAATCCCTCTCTTTCTACACACTCTAAGCCTTCTTTTTTTTCCTACTTATATTTTCCTGTAACACAGCACCTCGTTTCTGACACATAAATACATATTACACGATCTTCTCTTTACATTAAGATGGGATTGCTTTACCTCAAACTCTGATAGCATTTCCTCAAACGTATTCCTAGTATTGCATTACCTACGCGA
Source organism: Octopus sinensis (assembly GCF_006345805.1). NCBI lineage: Eukaryota > Metazoa > Mollusca > Cephalopoda > Octopoda > Octopodidae > Octopus > Octopus sinensis. The sequence goes on along the minus strand of NC_043009.1, from coordinate 33,184,616 downwards.
TATTATATTTCTTGCTTGTCTTCGGTGATATATGTATATATATATATAAAAAATACTATCTTCAGATATCCTCAACTTAAACAAGCATTCAAATATATATATACACACATACATTTATGTATGTATATATATATATATATATATATATATATAATATATATATATATGTATATACATAAATGTATGTGTATGTATATATATATTTGAATGCTTGTTTAAGTTGAGGATATCTGAAGATAGTTTTCTTTGACAAGAAATTTCCAGTAATGAAATAGTTGTCAAATTGTCAAATTTAACCCTTATATTGTAATAAACGTAAGTACAGAAAGAGTGGATTTCTAAATAAATTTGGATACGTATGTTTTACAATATACATTTAGCGTTGCTCTGAAAATATAATAGCTTCCACAGTTAATCCACAGAAAACTTGTTTGCTCGAACGAATGAAGAACTACCCTGTCTGTCTGTCTCTCTATTTTTATCTCTCCCTCGCTGTAAACCAGTTGGATTATTGTTATCCACAAAACAAACCACATCGCCAATATATGTACTGATGAGAAGAGAGTCAAATCAATGATTGATGCTTATTGCGCTTGTTTCATAAGTATCTGAAAACTACTCTCTCACTCTCTCTCTCTCACTTTGTGTCTTTCTGTCGCTTCCTCTCTATCTACCTTCGTCTCTGTATAATGAATAAAGTAAACACGCATGACGAACTTCTCACTGGTGGTATGAAAATATCTCATGCAGTCATGAACTCCAGCTTGACCTGACATCTGTATGCTAATGTGATGAAGGAAACAACATGCATATCATGCTGGACAGTTTCTAGCATCCCGCTATTCGGTCTACCTCTACACATCGCTATCAGGATGTACAGAACCAGGAGACATTGCAACCCTAGAATCAAACTAAGTGCAAGACCTGGGTATGAAAACGAGTAAGTTAGCAACGCCGTGCAGGCGACTGAGTGAAGGTAGGAGGGAAAGATTCTGAGGACCTGCAAAACCTGAGAATCAGAAACCATATTGGACTTGTGGAGGATTTTTGTACTCTGCTGTTCTGACTAATGTTATCAACTACGGTCAACACATATCGTTGTACTATTAGCGGAAGTTCAGGTAATCCAGCGCTATTACAAGAAAATTGCCTCAGATGTGCGACAAGGAAGCTGAAAGAACTAAAGCTCTACTTCTTTGAGTAAACATCGCTGAGGTAAGAATTTTTTAGACCATAGGGTATGATACGGGAGGATTTTGTTGTCGATTCTTGCAGATCGAGTCAGTGTGTAGAGGTTCTGCCAAAGCTAGGTGAAGATAGGTACTATGAGGAGGCATATGTCTCAGACTTCAACAGGAAGCA
>NC_043009.1:33165754-33175754 GCF_006345805.1 Octopus sinensis | reverse complement strand
TAATATCAAATAGATATTTAAAGTGGTGAGCTGGAAGAACCGTTAGCACGCCGGGAAAGTTGCTTAACGGCATTTCATTTGACTTTACCTTCTAAGTTCAAATTCCGCTAGGGTATCATCCTTTCGGGGTCGATGAAATAAGTACCAGTCGAATATTGAGGTTAATGTAATCAACTTATCCTCTCTTCCGAAATTGTTGGCCTTCTGCCAAAATTTGAAATCGATATTCTTTTCTACTCTAGGCACAAAACCCGTAATTTCGTGGGAGGGGGCCAGTCGGTTACTTAATTTATCGATCCTGAAAGGATGAAAGGCAAAGTCGATCTCGGCGGAATTTGAATAATTTGAAATCAATATTAAACAGATATTTTACGAGATTTGGGTTCCTTGTTGAGGGTAGTGTTAGTGAACATTCTGATCTAACTATCTATCTATCTATCTATCTATCTATCTATCTATCTATCTATCTATCTATCTATCTATCTATCTATCTATCTATCTATCTATCTATCTATCTATCTATCTATCATCTATCTATCTATCTGGCACTCTGTCTAGAAGACCGTAAAAAAACTATCGACTAAAGTCCCTCTGTATCTGACTAATGTATTTCGATGTTGCTTCCCAAGTTATTCTCTGAACATATTTAGGCTAAGGAGAATCATTATTTAAATTTGTTTCAATTAAAGTCATTACTTTGAATAAAGGTTGAAGTCATTATTCATAATTTATATGATGAATGTTTGACCAATTGAAAATGGTGTATGAATTCTTGTCTGAGTCTGGTGAATATCACTTGAATCGCCTCAATTGTATCTTTCTTCGAAACACTTAATGAAGGTTGGTTCCTTTGCCGTTTTCCAGATTACCCTCTCATTAATTGTACATGATCAATATTTGATATAGTTAAGTCTTTATACTTGTATTAGAGTAATAATAATAGGTATTTCGCCTACGCTTTGATATCAATCTCATTAATATATGATTAATTGAAATCCTTTATAACAATTAAATAATTTTCAATGGTTTGCTATTAATTTAAAATTTCATGATGTGATGCTAAAACTGTGTGGATCTGCTGGATCAGTAAGGTAAAGTCAAATAGATCGGCTGGTAGGTCGATGGATAGCTGGATAGCTAAAGAGATAGATAAATAAGCATACAGGTAACATTGGTTTCGAATGTTGGCACAAGACAACCATTTTGGAGAGAGGGGAAGTGCGTAAATCAATCACATCAACCTCAGTGCTCAGTTGATACTTATGTTATCGATTCCGAAAGGATGCAAACCACAGTCGACCTTGGAGGTTACCAGAAGCAGATGGGTAATGATGCTTAATCATCTTTCGGGACCAAAAGTTATTTGTGGATATTTCTCAAATTGAAAAAAAAAAAAGCTGGCAGAAATGCTTTGCGGTATTTTGTCTGTCGTTACGCTCTGAGTTCAAATTCCGCCAAGGTCGACTTTGCCTTTCATCCTTTCGGGGTAAATTAACTACTAGTTACGCACTGGGGTCGATGTAATCGACTTAATCCGTTTGTCTGTCCTTGTTTGTCCTCTCTGTGTTTAGCCCCTTGTGGGTAGTAAAGAAATAGGTATTTTGTCTGCCGCTAGGTTCTGAGTTCGAATTCCGCCGAGGTCAACTTTGCCTTTCATTCTTTCGGGGTCGATAAATTAAGTACCAGTTACGCACTGAGGTCGATGTAATCGACTTAATCCCTTTGTCTGTCCTTATTTGTTCCCTCTATGTTTAGCCCCTTATGGACAATAAAGACATAAGAAACAGACGGATAATATTAGTTATAGGTATAAGGGGCAGAGCTGGCAGAATTGTTAACACCGGGCAAAATGCTTAGCGGTGTTTTGTTCGTCTTTATTTGCTGAGTTCAAATTCTGCCACGATAGACTTTGCCTTTCATTCCTCTGAGGTCTATAGAATAAGTACCAGTGGGACACTGCGGTCGATGTAATCGACTTATTCCATCCGCCAACACAGTTGACCTTATGCCAAATTTTGAAACCAATATTAGATATTAGTAAGTTAGCAAAGTATAGCGCCACGTACATCTATACAGAGTCTACTTTAAGAGACAGAAATATATTGATGACATTATTCAATGAAACAGGAGGAGGCAATAAGTGTCTTCGTCGTGATACAAGAATGTAATAAAAATCTATTTGTTCATTGTTTCTAGAATGTTAAATTAATAATGGCTTCCAAAGGCGGGGGTCTTTTTTGATATTTTACACACATTTTTTTCTGTTTCTTACATTCCATTACATGAAATGCTCTTCTGTTTACAGGTTTTGTTCTACAATTTTTGGTGTCTTCGATTTCAATTTGACAGGTTTGCTACTAGTTTTTTTCCGACGGCAATTTCAATCTTTTGGCAATATAACTGTTTCATATGATTTAATAAGTAGAGAATAGGAAGAAATCGTAGATTTCTAAAACGAAGAAAAAATACAATGATTATTTTGTTAGCAAAAGAAAAAAAAATTAGAATGGATTAAAACCCCTCAGCTAATACAGCAATTTAGTTTTGTGGATTTAATGTAGATATTTGTTTGGGTGAATTTTTCCTGTTCATTTAATTTCGTTTTATTTTCCATCTTTCATTACAACTCTTGGTTTATCTCGTATTTTTAGCCTGTCTGTCTTCTTCTTATATAATATAATATTAAACTTGTACCGGCTGCCCTTCAAGCTTGCAATATTTCTTCTTTGTTGTTACTGACATCTAATACATGTAAGTCTTTGTAGTTGTTACCCTGTAACATTATGGAATTAAAACTGAGCAAACGTTGTTGTTATTAATATTATTATTATTATTATTATTTTATTATTATTATTATTATTATTATTATTATTATTATCATTATCATTATTATCATTATTGTTATTATTATTATTATTATTATTATTATTATTATTATCATTATTATTATTATCATTATTGTTATTATTATTATTATTATCATTATTATTATTATTATTATCATCATCATCATCATTACACCACCACCACCACCACCACCACCACCACACCACCACCACCACCACCGCCGCCGCCGCCGCCGCCGCCGCCGCGCCGCCGTTGTTGTTGTTGTTGTTATTACTTTGTTTCTTCTTACGATGATTTTTTTTTTCATTCTCGTTACTTTGATAATCCCCCATTATTAAATAATGTGCTTTGTATTTTCCTATTATCGACCGGGATAATATTTCTTTCTTTAAGTTTTCATATTTTCGCTTCCTTTCTACTTTCAACATTTTAGAAACATTTTAAACACCTTAGGTTTTAAAAGGAGCTATTAATGGGTTTTATTCATAATTTTTCGTTTAAATATTAAATGTTTGCTGTATTGAGGGCCCCGATCGAACCATTACATCACGGTAATATTTTTCTTGTTTGTTTACATAATTTCCTCCGTTTAATATGTAAATGGAGTAACTTTCCAAACAGGATCCTCAGTTGATACACACACACACACATACACACATATATATATATGTATATAAATGTATATATTGCTATGCATATATATGAATGTATATGATATATGCATATATATATACATATATATGTATATTTACATAGGTATATATATATATCCCCCCACACATACACACACACGCGCACATGCATACACTCTCACACACACACACACACACACGAACACGCACACACACGAACACGCACACACACACAAACGCGCGCACACATTTAGCTCTTTCTGAAAGAAGGAATCAGTTTATAAGTTTCTTATTTTGCTGTCGTATTTTGTTGATTCTTTGGAAACCGTTTCTTATTTTTTTTTTTTTTTTGGTGTGAAATTATTGGCTTCTTTCATGTTAAAACTTAATCCATAACAATATCTATCTCTATTGTTTTGCACAGTAATGTAGCTAGAAGCAATATTAAAGACACAGAATGCCTGGAACCTGAAAATCCTTCATTTACTTTCCAACTTCTATGTTTACTCGACCATTTTCTAATGTGTTTTGTCATCAAAATAACAGCAGAATTCAATTTAGGAAGAAATATCAGTGAAATTGGTTAGGGGTGATTTTCCTTTTCGGCAATTCTAAAATTGATGTTACTTTATTGAAAGAAAATACAACAGAAAAAGAACAAAGTAACAAAAAAAAAAAAAAAAAACTCAAGACAAAAAAACAAAAAGACACCATCGTTACCACCAGCACCAGCACCACAACCACAATAACTACTACTACTACTACTACTACAACTACCATTACTAAGACTACCACCAACATTACCAACAAATATTACCACACACGCACAACCATCATCACCATCACCATCACCGCTACCACCACCACCACCACCGCCGCCGCCGCTATCACAACCACCGCCGCCGCCGCCATCACCCCCGGCCGCCGCCACCACCACCACCGCCACCGCCGCCACCACCACCACCACCACCACCATCACCACCACCACCACCATGGTCGTCATCGTGGTCGTCATCGTGGTCGTCATCGTCACCATCTTCATAAGTCATCGTACCCAGCCTCCCCTCACGCTCTCCTCTCATCTTTATATTTATCCTCATCACCTTTAATGTATGTTGATTCCACTATGACCACCACGGTTGACAGTTCTACATCATTGAACAGCTTCAACATTCTGCTACCGTTTTCCTACCTTCCTGGGGTACCAAACAGAAATTCTATTTTACTATGATAAGAACCAGTTATCCAGTTTGCAAACACACACACACACACACACACACACACACTCACATACACACACGCACACACGCACACACACACACATACACACGCACACACACAATGGTGGATATATTTTGTTGTTGAGAATTGCCTTTGTTTTGGACAATAAAGTGAAAAATATGACACTTTGCAGCTAGACAGCCCGAGCTGTTGATAGTTAAACGTGTTGCTCAAGGAGATATGGGCAGTTCTGGTGACAGGATTCGATCTAGGAGTGCCTTAGTTCGTCGTTAGTTACTCTGTACGCCCACTCGTCCACAGCATCTTGATATGAGTCCCTAGTTAGCGCAGGTCGAGTATGATGTGAACAAAAACCAAAATGGTAGACTGTAATTCGAGAGAACTTTATTTGGCAATTCTAGAACAACGACACTCTTCCATCCTTCTATTGAGACACAAGCAACCAACATTAATATTTATATTTGCATTTTTATTATCGATTTTGGTTATTATTATTATTGATTATACTACTACTACTACCACTACTACTACTACTACTACTACTACTACTACTACTACTACTACTACTATACTACTACTACTACTACTACTACTACCATCATTATTTATAGTGTTGTTATTGTCTAGAAATGATGCTAATATTTGAGGTAATATTGTAGTTGGAATGGTAATTCTTGTTGTAGTTGTTGTTGTTGCTTTTGTTCAGGCCTGTATGGATAAACTAACACAATTTTATACACGTTTTATTTTTTCTTTCTCCGTCTCAATTGTGTTACTCTCAGTAATAATCAGATTCAGCGAGAATATTCGCAGACATCTTTGCCTGACAGGCAAACATTTTATGGCCAAATATAGTAGAAACCTCCGGCTCGAAAAATCTTATTTCCCATAAAGGTCAGTGATGATATATGGTTATTAAAATAATTCCTCATTCATAAATTTGTAAACACATTTGTCGCCGAAGCGAATAAAGTTTTACTATTTGAAAGACATCAGTTGAACAACGAAGATAAGATTCGTCTCGTCTTTCTCCGGTGTCGATACAAACTGTGTCCATTTGTGTTAGGTGTTCCTAATGATATCAGACAAATTTAAAGTAATTAATCAGAAAGTGGAAAAATATATTTTGAAAGAGATTTATTTCAATCTAGTTTCTCGCTTTGATAGGTTTAAAATATCTTTTAAAAAAACATTAAATTTGAAATGTCTTAAAACTACAATGGTAAACATAATGGTATTGGCGGCGGAGATGGTGAATTATTGCTGCCGTTGTTGTTGTTGAAGACGACAACGACGACGACGTCGACGGTGAGGATGATGAAGAGGATAATGTTAATATTGGTGGTGCTACAGCTGACGAGAGGAAATTTGTTCGTAATATTGAAGACGATGTCGGGGACGAAGATGAGGACAATGATGGTTATGATAACAACGATACCAACATTAATAATGGCACCACCGCTGCTGCCGCCGACTACAATGGCGAATTGGCTTCAAACATGTCCCCTTCAAAGTCATACAGGCCACAGCTATTTCACCATTTTTCTAAACAGTTCACTTTGGGTTACATGACGCAAGGGGCTCTTTTTGTGCTTCAAAGCTCGATTGGTGTGAATTAACAACGATTTCAGTCATTCAACACCTCAACAGGGGACGCATTCATGCAGGAGGACAGAGGATCACAACTGGTCCTCCCTCTACTACACCTTCCGGGCGCCTGAAGTAACGGAAAAGCGGTATCACAATGTTGCACATGTATGATTTCCTCTGTTTGTGGTTATAAGAAGTTTCAGCCAATCAGTAATCAATGAAGACCATGGTTGAGTAGGCAGCACTTCAACAAAAGACACTGTCCCCTGGTGGGAGAGGATACTGCAGCTACCTTTGTCTACACTGTTTCGTCCGTACACGAAGTAGTGGTATTTTATTGTCACGGGTGAGTAAATACTCCAATAACAATCTTAGCGCGTGGTTTGTCAACTATGAGTCCTTTTTAGATTAAGAAAGGCCTGCTTTTATATCAGACTCTCTCTCTCTCTCATTCTCACACAATATAACCAGTGGAAAGATAATGGCAGCATGCCTGAGCTTCTGTAAAAATGTAGAATATTGCCAAAGTTAGTGAAGGCTCTCCACATCTCGCAGTATAATCTCTGGTGGTGGGTGTCCAGGCAAACAATCCTCATTGCAGATGGTTGCCCTGCAGCATGGCTTCTAGCTCAGCATTATGGTTTATTGCCACCTATACCAGTTGGCCTGCTGCCACCAACGTCAAAGCCATGGAAATGAAGATTACTTATTTCTTCCAGGTTTCGTTTGAATAAGATATAAACAGGTAATGAAACGTGCAGATGCATATCTAATATGCATATGGACACGATATTGGGTAGCGATTGCCTCCCTTGACAGACCTTGTTATTCATCTGCAAGGTGTCCAAAATCTCCTCCCCCCCTGCAAGACTGGTGAATTTGACAATTTAATCGCCGACGACCTAACCATGCAACTGATAGTACAGGGTTACATGTTAACAGTAGTGCTCTCAAAAGACCTCACTTATGCAACCGCACATACACACACCCATACGTATTTCTGGAGAAAATCCACCGAAACAAATCGTAAGACAAACGTAAAATTTCAGACTTTTATCAACATCTCCATATATTATTACCAAGAAAGCTTTCTAACTCTATCATAAACACAATTTCTAACCTGTAATTATGAATCTTATATATTCTACATAACCGTCTCCGCCGGTGTTCGCCATAACGATATGACCCGAGGCAGTAAATAGATGTTCTCTTCTAAAGCTTAGTCACAAAACATTAACTAATGAGATATATGATATCACAGGAGTGATCGCTAGAGAGGGAACGCTGTAATTTTGATCCAAAGCCCTAAGCTTTATTCACTATTAATACCTATAGTTAATATTGTAAGTGAAATTGAAAACGCTATTACACAGTATCCTAGTTTATATTTTTATTCGTGTGTATGTGTTAGCAGGCGGCTTTTCTTCGTCTTCTTCGAAAATTGATAAAATATAGTGAAACACATGAGAGAAGCTACGATACAAGATGACTTTCTACAGAAGTTCAGTAAAACCTGAGGCAATGTTTAATGATTGAGATATCAAACTGGGGATTTTATTTAAACGTTCGTTCAAGCTACCAGCTTGAAGATAACGATTCGATAACAACTGTTGCAATGAAACTTTAAAATACACAACAGTCATTGCGAATACAAGAAGTTTGGTGGAGAGTTTTATTTTCCATATTTTATTTGTCAGGGGTCAACTGGTTTGAAAAGTTAGAATCATAACAACAACAAGTCGTTTTTTCTTCTTCATCTTCTTCTCCCTGCTGCTGCTACTACTACTACTACTACTACTACTACTACTACTACTACTACTACTACTACTACTACTACTACTACTCTCATTGCAATCTTTGCCGTAAGGATTGCAATGTGATGACATAGCAATGCTATTTTATTCATGCATCATATCATTCGATTCAAGGAATCTCTCTCTCACTCTTTCTTTCTCTCTCTCTCTCTCAATCTTTCTTTCTCTCTCTCCATCCATCTATGTATGTGTGTGTGTGCGTGTGTGACATAAATGTATATTTATGCTACATGTTTATGCACTCACTCCATGCATCAAATTCTACTTACATGTTAAGGGTGAATCGTAGGCTAAAACAACCCATGATGCCGTGTAGCGGGGGACAAACTAGAAAACAGGTTTATTGTGAAGCGAACCTCTTGGCGCTGCATCAATGTCTGCTTGTCTAACTTAAAGCAAACTGCTTTGATAGTCACTTTTTTAAATAATTCTGGTTCGGAAATCATTTAAAGTGGTCGATCGAAAAGTTTTCAATTAGATTGAGTTGTTAAGATTCGATGACTGAGAGACCTTCTTTGAGACTATGTTGGCATCCGTTTTCGTTTAAAACTTTGAAAAAGAAAAGGACAAAGGCGTGATTGTGTGATTTCTTGGGTAAGTGTCTTGTACTATAGTTTAGGGCCGACAAAAACTTTGATAGACGGAAACTGAAAGAAGCCTGTCGTACATATGTGTGTGTGCGCGTGTACCGGTTTGTATGCTTGTGATTGTCCCTCAACTCTGCTTGACAACCGGTGCTGATATGTTTACATCCGCGTAACGTACGTCTGCGTTCTGTAAGAGACCGATAGAATAAGTGTCAGACTTATAAAAAGAAAGTATGGGAGTCGATTCATTCTACTAAGGATTCTTCAAGGCAGTGCCCCAGAATGGCTGCAGTCCAATGATTAAAACAAGCACAAGTAAAAAATAAATACATAAATAAGCGCAGGAGTGGCTTTGTGGTAAGAAGCTTGCTTTCCAACAACACGGTTCCAGGTTCAGTCCCACTGCGTGGCACCTTCGATAAGTGTCTTCTACTGTAGTCTCGGGCCGATCAAAGCTTTGTGAGTGGATTTGGTAGATGGAAACTGAAAGAAGCCCGTCGTATATATATATATATATGTATGTGTGTATGTATATATATGTATGTATTTGTTTGTCTGTTTGTCTGCCCCCCCCAATCGTTTGACAAACGACACTGTTGTGTTTATGCCCCCGTAACTTAGCGGTTCGGCAAAAGAAACAACTAGAATAAGTACTAGGCTCACAAAGAACAAGTCCTGGGGTCGATTTGTTCGACTAAAGTCGGTGCTCCAGCATGGCCGCAGTGAAATGACTGAAACAAGTAAAAATAAATAAATGAAACGTTATCTATAGGCGCAGGAGTGGCTGTGTGGTAAGTAGCTTGTTTACCAACCACATGGTTCCGGGTTCAGTCCCACTGCGTGTCTTCTGCTATAGCCCCGGGCCGACCAATGCCTTGTGAGTGGATTTAGTAGACGGAAACTGAAAGAAGCCCGTCGTATATATGTATATATATATATATGCGTGTGTGTGTTTGTCCCCCTAGCTGTAATTAGAAATATTTTAAGTGTGTGTTTGTGTGTCTGTGTTTGTCCCCCTAGCATTGCTTGACAACCGATGCTGGTGTGTTTACGTCCCCTCACTTAGCGGTTCGGCAAAAGAGACCGATAAAATAAGTACTGGGCTTACAAAAGAATAAGTCCCGGGGTCGAGTTGCTCGATTAAAGGCGGTGCTCCAGCATGGCCGCAGTCAAATGACTGAAACAAGTAAAAGAGTAAAGAGTATAAGGTGCAGAAAAACTTATCAGTTGTTTCTTCCTCTTCGAAACATCAAATAGTAACACCAATGGCCTTCGAACCGAGGCCTTT
>NC_043009.1:33155754-33163254 GCF_006345805.1 Octopus sinensis | reverse complement strand
TGCCGTTTCAGGAAACTGGTTGATGCCACCGGTACTTACGTTGACATATGAAGATTTACTATCATTGTCCCATGTAATAAAGAATATGTATCATTTATTTCAATAAAATTGTGAAAAGAATAAGGATTTTATTACCAATTTTTAATTTATTTTTTTAAGATGAAAGATTCTATATATTCTTCTTATCGCCATCTTATTGGACACCATGGCTATACAATATGTATGAAATTTGTCTGGAGTTCAAAAATTGTTTCAAAACGTAAAGCTCTTTTCTCCTCCAAGCAGGGTTGGACACAAGAAACAATGCTCATCTCTCTATGTAACAGCTCGACATTGACAACTCCTCCTCCTCCCACTACTACTACTACTACTACTACTACTACTACTACTACTACTACTACTACTACTACTACTACTACTACTACTACAAACAAAGACACTGATGTATTCTGAATGAGGTATATATATATGTATGTATGTATAATATATATATGTATATACATATATATATACTTATACATATATATATATACATATATATATATATATATATATATATATATATATATATATATGTATAATATATGTATACAAACATACATACATATATTTATATATATATATAATAGAAGTGTCTTTTAAAAATTTCGTTTGAAAATTCTGTTTGTATGTGTGTCTACGTGTGTATATAGTTTACATCAAACCGTGCGTATCTCTCTGTTTATTTGTATATATATGCATATACATATACACACATGCATACGTATATACATGCATATATATATATATATATGCATGTATATACGTATGCATGTGCGTATATGTATACATGTATGCACACATATGTGTGTATACACACATATCTGTGTATACATACACACACACATATATATATGTATGTTTGTGCCTGTGTTTCTTTGTTTCTCTGTAGCACTTGTTTCCACTCCACCCCACTCCACGTCTATAGAAATGTCTAAATGAAGACATACACACGTCTTACATTCTTTTCATCGTAAAATCAAATAATTGTTTTTGCTATGACGTATCTACTTTGCCTTTAGCAGCTTTTTATTCTGAAGAGAGATCGAGATGAAATACAAAGGTTCTTCAAAGTAAGAGATCTTTCCAATAGGCTGCTGTGGAAATGGTGTAAAGTGCCCCCACTATGATGGAACCAAAGGTTTATTTTACGACCTTTTCTATTTCCCAATTTATCCAGTGTGTATATTTTCATTGATGTTTAGTGTTTCGTTTCTTGTATTCCTTTAGGTTGCTTGTCTGTTCTTAGTTTTGAAAATTTCTTGTTAGTCATGTTCAAGAGTTGCTCTGTTCTGTTTTAGATACGACGTTAATACAAAATCACACAAAAACACACACACACACACACTCATACACATTCACACATTTATTATAAACTTTTTTTTTGAACTGGGACTTCGTGTCCCACATGACAGTTTTATTCAACCAGCGCTAAAAAAATGCTCTTTCGAACTCAGCACCCTTTTCTAATAATGAACCGTTCCATCTTTTTCCCTCTATAAGCTCAGAAACAAAATTTTCCATGACTGGTTTAATGAACCGTCAGTGAATGCTCGAGGCCCGAATCAAAACCAATTTTACAATACATTTTACTGTATTCTTAATTTTCAGTTGTACAATCAGTAAGTGTGCAGTTCGTGTTTTAAAACCTGATTTAAAATATTGGTCTCAAATATCGGCACAGAATTAGCAGTTTCGGGGGCGAGGGGTTAAGTCGATTCCATCGACTCCAGAGCTGAACTGGTACTTATTTTATCGACTCCGAAAGGATGAAAGCAAAGTCCTAATGAGGACTAATTGGAAACAAAGTAGTGAGCGGTCAATAATGGATTGCCTTTGCATCAACCCTGATCTCGCGAATCAGGCTTGTTTTGTGTCTAAACACAAACAGCAACACAAAACCAATCTTATTCCTACATTCACGTTTAATACACATATCTTTCAAATTTATAAATTGTAAATTAGACTTAAGCATTCACATACATGTACAAACACACATACGTGCAGGCATACATACAGGACACACAGACACATATACACATATATGCTTATATAGAAGCTTGCTTCCCAACTACATGGGTTTGGGATCAGTCCCGCTGCATGGCACCTTGGGAAAGTGTCTTTTACTATAGCCTTAGGTCGATCAAAAACATGTGAGTGGATTTGGGAGACGCAAGCTGTAAGAAGACCGTCGTATGTATATGTATATATATATATATGTATGTATGCGTTAACCATACATACATACATACATACATACATATATACATACATACATACATACATGCATACATTCATACATACATACATTCATACATACATACATACATACATACATACATACATACATACATACATACATACATACATACATACACGAGTGAGTGTACAAACGGAAGAAACATGTCTCCAAATTTGGCAAGGTGAATGTGTCCTATGTCTACGAAACCTTAAGTAATGTTACCTTTTTCTGTTATATTTATATATATATATATATATATATATAAACCAGTGAATCCGTAGGATATTTGCTACGCGTACACATACGGACACACACACACACACACACCACACACACACACACACACACACACACACACACACACGCACAAAGATCCTTGCATCGAAACAGCTGGAAGGCCTTGCATCAAATATTCCCGTGGAACCTTTGTTTAAATATTTGTATTTGTTATCGAATCGAATGAAGAATGAAGAAAAATAGCAAAACAAACATGACTGTCTGTTCATTAGTAAATTATAACTAAGACGATCAAATTTAATATGGCGTCTCAGATAACCTGATCCAATATTTGTTTCCATTTAGGTCTGATCACATGACACAGAACGGCGAGAAGTGGGGAGACGCTATAAGGGATAGTAAAAACGTCTCGGGAACGGATTGATATTTGTAAAATATATTCCCTGACATGCCGAATGTTATTGATTTTGTTGCTGGGAGAGAATCTAAAATTACAGCAACATATCAGTCATTAATTAATTAATAGAAATCCATTTCATCAGTAATAGAGTATTTATTTAATTACAACCATATCACAACTACAACATCTAAACCGGCTAATCCTCGATAAAATAGTTATAAGGTAAACAACACCGAACAGCAAAGGCCACTGGGAATAAGACATGTCAAAGAGTGATTAGTTAATCAGTTTTGGAGAACTCGCTAATGACCGTCAGTTGATGAGAGATAATTTGTATTGCGGCTTGCAGTTGTTTCAGAATAAAGGAATGTGGATGTTGCGTTAAATTCTTGAAACAGACACAAACTACGTTGGAAATAGCTGAGACATTGTCTTCCTTTACAGTTTTCTGGCTTAGTGCGAGTAAAAAAAGGAATCAAAGTGATAAAAACTTGGATAATCTTCGGTTCCAGACAGAACGCACACTCACATGCACACACTTACATATACACTCACACACACACACACACACACACACACACACACACAGACACACACACACACACACACACACACAGACACACACACACACACACACACACACATGAAGTGGCCAAGCAAGCTTCATATATCAAAGTGAGGTGCATTCAATAAAATGAATATAGAGCTATTTTCTATATTTGTCACAGTTATTCAAACTTCAATAAACCATTATTTCATTTATAATTAAAGGTGTCCGAGCAAGTTGAGTACCAAAGTTTGATGAAAGATACTCAACGTATGTAATTAATGTTGAAAATGATAGAATGAATGGTTTGGTAAGCTTCCTATAATTGTTGTATATATATATATATACATATATTAATGATAATAATAATATGACAACAAAAGATGAATGAGACCTCGATATTATGTAAATAGAGGAAAATATCTGTAAATATATAATATAGGACAATCAGTTAGTTGTTATAACAATACTCAGAGTTTCAGATACCGGAGCTTCGGTATCTGAAAATCTGAAACTCTGAGTATTGTTATGACAACTAACTGATTGCCCTATATATATATATATATATACACACATATATATATTTATATCTATATGTATACATATATATATTTATATATATATGTATATGTATATATATATATGCATATATATATGTATATGAACATATTTATATGTATATATATGTGTACTTATATACATACTATTCAACAAAGTCACTGATATACCTGATGAATTGGACTGTGATGCAATAGTCTTGTCACTTTCCATTTATCCTTAAACAAATGACGCTCGACACTCACTCGCTTTTTACAACAAACTCTGAATATGTATTTTGAAGTTTGTTTTTCATTTACCCTTCTTGTTAAAATATTTCCCTTCCCTGAATCTATGCACACTTAATTCGAATTTAAAAAAATCTGTTGTAATGTTAGTCTAATTTCTGATGAATTCCTACTGTCTCACAAAATTCTGCTCCATCGTAGCTACACTTTGCCATACCAGAAAACTCAGTCACCAGTGTGCTTAAACGGAAATAATTCGTAATGAAAACGGCATAACTTTTGAGCATTCATTATAACTTTAATACTGATATCATTAAATGTCAGTGAATGAACTAGCGAACATTAAAGCTTTAAAAGCAGAGTTTTCTAACAGAAGGATAAAACTTCACTATATCATATTCAGTGAATTTACAATTATGTTTATCCACTCGGCTATTAAACCACTTGATCAGTGAAATGCTATTGTTCTATAAAGGTAAACCAGTAGTTTGCATGGCTTTTAAATTAATGGAGCTTAAAATAAATTTACTAATTTTACTTAATTCCCTGTTCACAAGATTAATGATTCTCCTCAGGGGATTAAAGTTGTGTTTGTGGCTTTCCTATGTTATCCGCCCCTACATTTACGCATTGCTTTATAAGAACGTTCTCACTGTCACCCACAATTACGAATATAGATATGTGCATACATAAACATATACGTATAAATATATACACTGAAGTATATATAAAGACATACTAACACCTATACATATATATATACGCACACGTATGTATGTATATATGTATGTATGTATTTATCTATCTATCTATATAAATATTTACTAAGATTTGGTGTACAAGAAGTACCCGAGTAAATGAATAATTTTTAGTGGGTGTAGCTTACACTGCACTACCCCTACTTATTGGTCCAAGAATACTTTCGCCGGTGTGAAAATTGACAAAACCAGGAACTTCCAAGGCTTCAGGTTTATTTTGGAAATTTCCATCTCCTAGGTAGATTACCAACCAAGGTTAAAGATCTTCTACCTACCCCTGAGGTAAGCTATCCTATTCCAGGCATCAAACTGACACCCAAACGCTTCATAAAGTGATCAAATATCATTCCGGCGTCCGACACAGAGTGCTATATATATATATATATATATATATATATATGTGTGTGTGTGTGTGTGTGTGTGTGTGTTTGTGTGTGTTTGTGTGTGTGTGTGTGTGTGTGTGTGTGTGTGTGTGTGTGTGTGAAAGCCTGTATATATATATATATATATACACTTATACATACCTATATAACGACACACTACATACATATATGCTCACACACACGAGGACACAAATGTATTATTCATATTGTATAAGAACACTAATAATTAGTTGGACAAAATAAAAAAAGACCAAGCTGTTTGTGTTGGACCAAATTAGAATTCTAGGACCAGAAAATGGTACTTTGACTATCGAAGTATACTTTGATCGAAGTATACTGTCGGCAAAATTTATGGAAAATACTTTGGTAAAATGTCAAGGTGAAGACCTAGAAAAAGCTGAATGAATATCAACATGGAACAACAACAGGGTTAAAAATGTAAGAATGAAAGAGCTAAAGGTGATGGAGGAGAATTATTGAATAAAATACCTGGACTCCAAGACTTGGTTGACGGTTGTAGATGACGACAGAAGGGTACCGGTCATATACAGAAAGTTACATAGCACTATAAATGCCTTGAAACCGGGTCACCATTGCTAAATATACTTACTCTTTCTTGCTTACCAATGTCTTTAAAACATTGATGTTGTTAGCTAACCTAATTCATCACCGATATCATGGACTTGGTGTTATCGTATTCATTTTTTGACATAGTTCATCTAGAACTACATCATTTAATGTGGTATACAATATCACATAATCACAAGATAGCCCTTTTTGCGTCTTCGGCAGAGCCCAATATGTTGTAAACACTCGGATTTGTTACGACCTGGTGGCCATAACCCGAATTTACAGAATCAACGAGGATAGGGTGAACCCAAAACAACAACACACCATGAAATTTTTTGTATATCAGCAAAAAAGCAACCTACATACAGAAATATATACACGAACAAAAAAACAATGCCACGCCAGATACCAGAGGTGGGTATCTTTTGCCCCCTCTCTTTTCGTGTCTTGGATGCTCTAAAATCTTTGAAAATGGCCACGAACAGTGTATCTTTTCTTGACTGAAGGATAAAGAATTATCTCTCCTGATCTTTTTTTTTTTAGGAGAGCAAGATGTGATTAGAAGGAGATTTGGTTGGCTACCTGTTATTTCTAGTAGGTTAACCAACAGCCTAAGGATTTTTTCGTTGTATTTTGTGCAGAAACCGAGTAGGATATCATAATCTCCGTGACCCACAGGGCCAGTTTCGATTGACAGTTTGAATTCTTCCTTTCTTGTATTTCACGAGTTTTCATAGAAGTACAAATATCATAATCCCACATTTTGTAGGATTATGAAGGTCAATTGTCGGATTAAAATGTACCCACTTCTAAATCAATTCCAATTTTTTGAAGAATTAAACTAGTTTTCATTTTAAGAGAAAATCTTATCGTTTTCGTGCTTCCATACAATTTCCAAATGTATATCAATAATTTAAAAAAAAAACTGTTCCTGTGTTTCTATCGATCATTTCATTAATCCATTGATCTGTTGCTGTATTGCTGCAAGAATCAATCATCTCCCCGCCCTGTTCATATCATCTGTCCCCTTCCTCCCTTACATTTATCTGATAAAACTGGAAATATCTGTAAATTTCGGGTTCAGCACCCAATAACCACCCAACCTTGTCTGCAAGTGACATTCTCTACACACAAGATTAGAGTTCACTTTTAATGTGTATCTTAGAGTTTGGTGATTTGTGGCAACCGGACGACTGGATACAGTATTGAATTACTAACTCACAGTACGTGAATTCAATTCCGCTGCAAGAGTTTCATTGCATCTAAGGGCAAATTATATTTATTCGCGAGACAGCGAGGGAATCCCTTGACGATCACCCAACTTGTACTTGAAATCACACCTTACCGTCTCAGAATATAACAGCCTTTGCTGTGATATGACCTGGGATATATTTTGTCTAAAACCATAAAAGGGATGGCCATGGTTGGATGGGGAGAGTTAAATTTTAAGAGGCTAGCGTCGTTTCCCAGTGAAATGTTAAGGATGATGGAAGAAACAACAGTCATAAATAGTTCAGTGGAAGTTTAAGCTTAACTGGT
>NC_043009.1:33140754-33150754 GCF_006345805.1 Octopus sinensis | reverse complement strand
ATATTACTGGTATTTATGATACCGACCCGAGAAAGCAGGGAATCTTTCAACTGCGAGTTGAGACAGGTAAATACAGCAATGTAGTTCGGTGCTCCACCTTTGCTGCTTTACACCCACCGTGGGGCAGGGTTGGGGAGGCATATGACTGGATGGCCCCGGAAGGTGAATAACTAGGGAGACGGATTTCAACGTGAAGTCTTTCCTCTTGGCTTACAACACGCGGAGATTACAACGACAAAAACTTGTGTAGAATGAGATTGGCGGGTCAAACTGACCTAAGTTTAGACACCACCACCACCACCACCACCGCCGCCGCCACCAGCACTTCCACCATCACCATCACCAACACTACCAGCAGCAGTGATCTGTGAATCATAGGGCCAGTGGATCAAACTGACCAGGGGACACACCACACCAGCACCATCGACAGCATCAAAGAAGAGGGCCCTGTCGTTTTTGTCACCACACGCCATGAAAGAACAAATAGCCTAGAGGGCGCAGCGTCTGACTATTATCGGAGAGGTAAAACAGTTCAAGTGGTGTAACGGAGAGTACGTTCTGTCAGGAGCGAGAACACTTAATTTCACAAACGGCTGAGTCTGCCTAGCTGTAAATTTATGTAACGTAAACCACCCTGCAGTCCAACCACTTACTTTAAGTGGCGGTAGCAGTATAAACTTAACGAGTGTTTCTTTATATTCTTCAGGAGGATATCCCTGAGTATGAGAAATACTAAACGCGACACCAGCTTCTTCACATCCGAGTATTCCTTAGCATCACACTCAATAACCCTCCACTGTCACCTACCTCACCGCAACATCCCCCACCACTACCACCTCACACCCACCACTGCCACCCCACCACCTCCATCCCACACAACCCCTACCGCGAAATGCACCACCACCACCACCACCACCGCCACCACCGCCGACGCCGACGCCTCAAAACCTCTCACCACAGCCATCACCACCGCGCCGCCTTCCCGTCGCCACCACTACCTGAGGAGGCTATCACTGCCTTATTACCACCCAGTATATTACTGGTACTTCAAGGCGGCAAAGCTGGCAGAATAGCTAAGCACACCAGGCAGAATGCTTAACGGCATCTCCGTCGTCTTCACGTTCTGGGTTCAAATTGTGTCAAATCCATCTTTAACTTCCATCCTTTCGGAATCGATAAAATGTGTACCAGTTGAACACTGGGGTTAGTGTAATCGACTTACCTCCTCCCCCGAAATTGCTGGCCTTGTGCCAATATCTGAAACCAATATATTACTGGTACTTGTATAAAATTATTTAGTCTCGGGAAGTGATGCCATCGACTTGGATTTGAACACGGAATCTAGACGACACCGAATTTAGCAGAAGGTAAAACTATCTATGATACTCTCTTTCTTTTTCTGTATATCTGATATTCTATCTATCTATCTATCTATCTATCTATCTATCTATCTATCTATCTATCTATCTATCTATCTATCTATCTATCTATCCATTCACCCACCTATCCTTCCATCCATCTATATATATATATATTGTATATTCAGATAAATAGAAATAGATAGAACTTAAGTTAGAAATGCGCACAGGCACACACACACACACACACACACATTCTTCGTCTGTCCATATTCAACTCGTGTGTGTATGTGCGTGTGCGTGCGTGAGCGTCCATTCATATATATATATATATATATATATATGTAGGTCCCGGGTTGATTCGGGGTTAACCACAGTAAATAAGGTACTCAATACATAGTAGAGTAAAATTAATTTATTATATAGAAGGAGCTTCTACAGGACTAGAACTGTTTCATTCAAGAGAAATCTTCAGGAAGCATGAGCTTCCTGAAGATTTCTCTTGAATGAAACAGTTCTAGTCTGTGGGAAGCTCCTTCTATATAATAAATATATATATATATATATAATATACTCACATTCCCACACACGGGCTTTCTCGTACAGTAAAAATGTGCAGCGAAATACAAGAATGCCTATATCATTCACACACACGCACACGCACAGACACACAGACACACAGACACACAGACACACACATGCACGGACACACAGACACACACACAAGCGTACACATGCACCCACGCCACATGTCGCTGGCGCGTGCTCATTTGCATTTTCGAATTTTCGCTGACCCGTTTATTACTGCGGCGCATATCTGTGTACGTGTGCACTCACTAGCAATATACACACACGCGGACACACACACAAATAGATATGTGTCTGTGTGTGTGTGTGTACGTACATACGTGTATGTGAACGTGTGTTTGTGTATAAAGGTGTGATACACACACTGTTAGTGGAGAAGTAAATCGGAATATTATTGTAGACGAGTTTTCCTTTAAGAATCGCTTATCGCCTGCATTTAGAGAGAAAGAGAGAGAGAGAGGGAAGAATGAAAGAGAAAGAGAGAGAGAGAAGCGAATAGAGAAAGAGTGGGGAGAGAAGGAAAGAGAAAAAGAAGAGAGTAATGAAGAAAAAAAGAAGTATAGAGAAAGATGGAGAGAGCGAGAAAGAGAGAGAGAGAGGAAGAATGAAAGAGAAAGAGAGAGAGAGAAGCGAATAGAGAAAGAGTGGGGAGAGAAGGAAAGAGAAAAAGAAAGAGTAATGAAGAAAAAAAGAAAGTATAGAGAAAGATGGAGAGAGCGAGAAAGAGAGAGAGAGAGAGAGATAGGGAGGATAGAAAATGTGTATGTGCGTGCATGTGCGTACGTGTGTGTGTGTGTGTGGCGAGCGATTGTTAATTGATTTCGCTTTGGCAGGGACTTTTTTCTATTTCCTTTCTTTTTCTTCTTCTTCTTCTTCTTCTCTCTTCTTCTTCTTCTTCTTCTTCTTCTTCTTCTTCTTCTTCTTATCTTCTTCTTCTTCCCTCTTCTTCTTCTTCTCTCTTCTTCTTCTTCTTCTTCTTCTTCTGGTCTTCTTCTCTTTGTGGTGGTGAACTGACATAGAATTTCAATAATTGTGACCTACTGAAGAAGAAGAAGAAGATGAAGAAGAAGAAGAAGAAGAAGAAGAAGAAGAAGAAGAAGAAGAAGAAGAAGAAGAAGAAGAAGAAGGAGGAGGAGGAGGAGAAGAAGAAGAAGGAGAAGAAGGAGAAGAAGAAGAAGAAGAAGAAGGAGAAGAAGAAGGAGAAGAAGAAGAAAGAAGAAGAAAGAAGAAGAAGAAAAGAGAAGAAGAAGAACAAAGAAGAAGAAGAAGGAGAAGAAGAAAGAAGAAGAAGAAGGAGAAGAAGAAGAAAGAAGAAGAAGAAAGAAGAAGACGAAGAAGAAGAAGAAGAAGAAGAAGAAGAAGAAGAAGAAGACGAAGAAGAAGGAGGAGGAAAAAAGAAGGATGAGTAGGATGAGGATGATGAGGCTGAGGAGGCTGAGGAGGAGAGGAAACGAAGGAAAACAAGAAAGAGAAGAGAAAACAGGAAAAGGAGGAGAAGGAGGTCGAGAAAAGATGAAGAAGAAGGAGCCAAGCTACATTAACGAGTTCCCTTTTGTTATTCAATCAAACTCTTTCCTATATTCACACTTCGTACTTCTAGTGTGTTGTAGATGCTGCTGGTGTTGTTGTTAATGCTAGGTCAGCCCTGATCAGGCCGAATAATGATCAAATATATTCCAACCGTGACAACAACGCCTCCTGCTCGGACACAGTGCCTCGCGAATCTCGTTGCGTCATGTGACTATCGTATTTTTTTTTAAATGTGTTTAAGTAGTTTGTGTGTGATTGTAATGCACTCACCCGAAGATTTGGCTGCTCTTTCTAGCAAGTTAATGCGACCACATATAGACACCCGCATCGTTGCCGGTGTTTTGCCCCTGACAAACCTTGATTGAAAAACTCAATGATCAAACGCATCCCGGTCATGACCTTCCCCTCTTGTATGTATAAGGAAGCCTTCGGCCAGGTGGTCCAGCGTATCCCTTTTCTGAATGCAGAGCGTAATCTTACAGTACTTTCGCTGCTATTTCTAACATTGTTAGCGTCCACATAGAGGCATCCTCGTTGATGTCTTTGGTGGTGGGGTTTGCTTGATTTCCCGAATTCGTCAACGAACTTTTGATTTACCCAAAAGCAGGTATTCACTGTAAATAAATTATTAATGAATACACAGGTGAAAAACCGATCAAGATCATCGATAAATGGCTTTCACTTAAGATCAATGAAGTTTATTGATAAATTCCATCATAGGATTAATACATTCATAGTTCATTCCAGAGTGTTTTGGGGGTAATTTCAAATGTCATGTCAGGCAGGTTTTTATTTAATTATTGTATTTTAAGCCGTTCCAAGCCGAACTGTACATAGCTGTCTGTCTAAGTCCACAGTGTTTGTTTTCTGTGGTTAATTTTTGTGTCATTCTAAATGAGAAGAGATTAGTTGTTCCTCGCTCGACTCGTCTTTGTTTCTTAGAGAGAGGAAATCCAGTGAATGGTTGCCCCAAATCAACGAACCTCTTAAAATGCAGCATAGGCGATTCGCAGAAAGCAGACGAACAGACAAGCAGGCAGGCAGGCAGGCAGGCAGGCAGGCAGGCAGGTAGGCAGGTAGGCAGGCAGGCAGGCAGGCAGGCAGGCAGGCAGGCAGGCAGGCAGGCAGATAGACGGCTAGATAAATAGACAAACAGATTGATAGACAGAGATATATAGATAGATATACAAACAGACAGATAGACAGGCAGGCAGAGAGACGGATAGATAGATAAATAGACAAACAGACAGATAGATAGATAGAGAGATAGAGAAAGAGAGAGGAGGGAGAAAGAGAAAGAGAGAAGGGAACGAAGGATCACGTACAAGACTTGATTGGTACGTTATTTGATCAGCCCCAGAAGTATATGAAAGGCTGTGTACACCTCGTGGTTTGAACTCATAGATCAAGCAGTCGGAATAATTACTGCCAGGTCATATCTAACTCCCGAAAAAATTCCACAAAGGAAACTTCCCTTTATAACGCAAAGTATACCTTATACGTGGTACCTGTTTGTACACAACGAGGCTATCCTTGCATTGCAATCATATTCTATGGGTACTAATTAAATTTCTGATTGTCTATGCAGGTTTCTGAAGTTTTTAGTCAATTTTAACCATCACAATTAAGTAATCCTGTGATGGTTACAATCACCAGCGTGGCTGTGTGGTAAGAAGTTTGCTTCCTGATCACATGGTTCTGGGTTCAGTTTCACTGTATAGAACCTTGGGCAGGTGTCTTCTACTGTAGCCTCGGGTTGAACCAAACCTTGTGAGTGGATTTGGCAGACGGAAACTAAAAGAAGCCCGTTATATATACTCGCTTAAAAATTCTTCATGGCGATGTCCCATAACGTAAGAGCCCGCCCCTCTCTCTCAGAATCCGCTGATTGATACACAGTTAGCATAATTCAAATCACGTAGCACGATTAAAAAGGGAGTGTTGGTAGAAAGATTAATAGCAGACACTCATTAAGGATGTGAAGGTGAGTGGCTTAGCGGCCCACGATCGTAAAGACATGAGTTCGATTCCCGGCGGTGCGTTGTGCCTCTTGAGCAAGGCAATTTATTTCGCGTTGCTCCAGTCCACTCAACTGGCAAAAAATGAATAGTACCTGTTATTTAAAAGGGCCAGCCTTGTCACATTCTGTAGCGGGCTGAATCTCCCTGAGATTAAAGGTATTTGTTCCTGTGGAATATCAGCCACTTGCCCTTAATTTTACGAGCAAGAGACCGATAGAATAAGTACTAGGTCTAAGAAGATAAGTCATGGGAATCGATTCATTCGACTAAAACCCATTCAAGCGGTGCTCCAGCATGGCCACAGTCAAATGACTAAAGCAAGTAAAAGAATAAATGAATATATATGTGTGTGTCTGTGTGTGTTCCCCACCACCGCTTGACAAGCGGTTCGGCAAAAGAAACTGATAGAATAAGTTCTAGGCTTTAAAAAGTCCTGGAGTCAATTTATTCAAAGCGGTGCCCCAGCATGGGTGCAGTCAAATGGTGGAAACATGTAAAAGTATAAAACACCTTTCCGAAAATAATAGGCGATTTCAGAAACATAATTTTATTCTGGTAAAATTGGCAATAGAAATATTTTGATTAGTCAAAGTATGAGCCGTGAATATCTTTGCATCTCTGCCATCAATCAACGAGATTATTTATTCCTCGTTGATAAAAACTTATTGGTTTTGATGCTAAGAAATTTTTGAAAGCTGATTCCACCTTGGTTTGGACCAGAACGTTTTATCACTTAAAACGTGTTTAAATGCTTTAAAAAAATGGTAGTCAGTAGGTGAAAGATCAGGAGAATATTGAGGATGAGATAAAGTCTCGTATCCCTAGTCTGAGTTTCTGTAGCGTCATTCATGCAACATGTGGCTTGCATTATCGTTGAGAAAAATTGGGCCACGCCGATTCACCAAAGCAGGTCTTATTTTTTGCAAGTGATTATGCATTCCAGCGAATTGATTGTAGTAAACCTCTGCTGTAATGCTCTGATTGGCTTCAAGAAACCTGTAATGGACAATACCAATTGCAGACCACCAGACAGTCACCATAATCTTTTGCTGAAGCAACTTTCGCTTTGGGAAATGTTTGGGACACTCATCACAATCAAGCCATTGACCTGATAATTTATGGTTATCATAAAGGATCCACTTTTCATCACAAGTGACTATTCGGTCAAGAAAAGGAGCATTGGTGTTTCCCAGTAAGAATATCGAGCATATGCCGAACATTTTGATTTTCATTGAGCTCATGCGGTACCCATTTATCAAGCTTATTCACCTTACCACTCTTCTGCAATACCGACACCAAGTGCATGAGACATTTCTCTGACACTTTGGCGTAGGTTTTGTCCAACAATTGCTTTCAACTGTTCATTTTCAAGACTGCATGTCTGTTCTCTAACTTCTTCATCTTCAAGGCTCTCATCATCACTACGGAATTTCTGAAGCCACCTTCGTACTGTGCGATCACTAGTGAATCCCTCTCCTCATACTCTGTTGATATTGGCAGCAGTTTGGGAGGTATTGTGCCCAAGCTTGAACTCACGCAAGAAAAGGAAGCGAAGGTCATTTTTTTTGTCATTTTCATAATTAAGGGCGCCTATGCTTCAAGAATGTTTTCTACCTGAAATAATTAAAAAATTATTGAAGAGCATACATCAATTATTAAGTATGTCGAAATCCACCTAAAATATAATTAAAATACTAAGACAAAATTGCGTTTCAAAACTCAACACTTAGAGCGGCCATTATTTTCGAAACAATCTAATATATATAGGCTATATTAAAACTCTGAGCGCTATATTTAGTTGGCAAACATATTCTAATATACATACATACATACACAACCAGACACACACACATACACACACACGCACATATATTAGCGACACAAGCAGTATTAAACAAGCGTGCATTTGGGTACCGAAAGGCAATATGAAGGTTTCTCTCATCGTATCTATTGCAGTAAAATTTGTTCTAACAGAACTTCCAAGTTGAAGTGAGGTTAAATATTTATGCATTGTCATAGACTGGCGATTCGATTCGTTCCCGGTTCGATTCAGGCACGTGATGTCGTTAAGCCACAAAACTTGACGAAATATATTGGTATCCATCATTCCTGAATTCGTTCGAGGCACGTTGTTCCGTCTGTCTATGTCTTTCATGCGATTTAACACTCAGCTTTATAACACCCAGTTATCCCTCAAGCGCTATACCGCAGCTAACCGGCGAACAAAAGAAAAAAACACATATTTTGAGTATGTGGAGACGATAATGTTTTACAATATTAACGCTGCTTTTAATTCGTTATTGAATATATATATATATATATATATACACACATACATACACACAGCTACTATGCCAGTGATCACGTGGTGGCAATCAACGAAACATCTGACATCTCAAGAAATATATTAGAAATAAATGTAATTGCTTCTTTGTGAATATTTAATGGTTAAAATGACTTTTACAAGATATAAGTGCTACAGTTCCATGTCCAGAATATCTATCTATCTATCTATCTATCTATCTATCTATCTATCTATCTATCTATCTATCTATCTATCTATCTATCTATCTATATATCTGTCTGTCTCTCTGTTTGTTTGTCTATTGTTGCTAAATAACACCTGTCTAAGTATTAAAATACATTCCACCATCACAGTTATTACAACTATTGTTGGAAGGTTCCAGCAAGACAGTCATTTCTCTAGAGACTTCCACTTGGCGTTGGCTGTTTTTGGAAGTTAAGTTCTGGTTTCTTTGGGGGCGATCCGTTTCCGCTACCTGCCAAGTAAAATGTTTCCAAATATTTTAATCAATAATCAATACTAAATAGATATAATTTTATATATTCTCAAAAAAAATCTGTTAATTAGAAACGAAATGAGGAGAGCTTAGTCGTTGGAGGTGTGAAAGAAATGAATTAAATTCTACATTTTGGTAATTCCAATTCTAATGAAATTTCATCTCAGGATCAAATCTTCTCGTTTATCATCAGAACTTTTAATTGGAATAGTCAAGATTGTGTTAAGTTGGAAAATATTCATTATTAATAATGTATTGGAAGATTTTAATTACGTAAGTTTTGGACAAATATTCTGGTTCTTAGATTCTTCAACAGAATCTTGGCAAATCGCAGTTTTGACGATAACTTAGCAGCACCAGTGGTAGCAGCAGCAGTAGCAGCAGCAGCAGTAGTATGTAGTTGTTGCTGACACTACATTATGCTCATCATTGTTTTTTTTTATTTGATCCAAGTGACATCTATAATCAATGAGCTTCCATTCGTGACTATCCCATATTATTGGATAGATGACCTAATGTGTCATCTTAAAGGCAACACTGTGTGATTAAAGAGAGATTTGGTTGTTATTTCTTGCAAGTCGAGTGACATGAAGGTCATCGTTAGTACATTAATGGTGATGATGATGGTGGTGGTGGTGGTGAAGGGAATAACATTGATATTGAGGAAGTTGATGATGATGATGAGGATGACGACCACAACCGATGATAATGCTGTTGATATAGTTGTTGTTGTTGATGATGATGATGATGATGATATTGATGATGGTGGTGATATTCGTCGTGCTGTTGATGACGAAGATAGTGATATCGTTGTTGATGATACTACAGCTGTAGCCTCTACTGTTGCTCTATGATGTGCATGTTCTTATATATTTCAGAATACAAAGTAGAAACAGAGGAGCGCCGTACTAAATTATTTCATTTCTCCGATTCACTTTTAAATGTTGACGCAGTGAAATTAACCACTGACTGCAGCAGGGGCTGTCAAATAAGTATTGCTGAATGGGTTATCTTCCTTACTAGCAGAATATCAATCAATCACTATGCTAATCAATCAACGGAAATCAATATCGATTCGATACAAGAACACTGGACACAATGTCTTATAGGATTCAGCTTCTGTCTTATAATCCTGGGATCCTGAGGAACACAATATCAAACATGTCCTTGTTTTCAAAGACGGTTGGGGTGATTTTAGGTAGGATTGGTTGCTGCTGTGTCTAGCAGGTCGTGCGACCTCATAGAGGTTCTCTCGTTGGTTTCAGTTGTAGCCGTAGTAATAGTAGTTGTAGTAGTTGTTTGTGGTGGTGGTAGTGTTTAGACTTAGCTAATATTTTTAACAAAGCAGAGCAGCTGTATAAAGGCTACCCACCCCGTGGACTCATGAATATTTCATTGTCAATAATAATTCCTTCCAGCAAAAACTGACCGAACGACTTCTCTATTTAACCCAATAATAAATTAGTAGCGAGAAGACTGAAGAATTTGAGCCAAGATATTGTAAGAAATAGAATAAATTTAGATATTATTGAGCCTCACTGAAGGTTAAATAATAATGTAAACAGAAATGAATTTGTATGATATTGATGTGCGAAAAAGAAATAGAGCAATGAAGTCTCCTAACGGACAATTTCACTTTTTGTTGACCGCTCCTCAGAGAAAATACATAGGGCCTATTTCTGCAATCATCACTATAGATCAG
>NC_043009.1:33115653-33125653 GCF_006345805.1 Octopus sinensis | reverse complement strand
GCTGATGCCTATATCAAATTTTAAATAAAATTCCATGCTATACACTTTCTTTACATATTCCTTTTTTTCTAAAAATTATAGTTAATAAATAAATTATAAGTATTTTAAAATAGGGAGTTACTTTTCAATCACACTGTATATATATATATATGTTGGGGCCTAGGCAGCAACTCGCGTTTCATGTTCATGTATTTCTTCGTTTGAGATACAAAAAATATCTTTAATTGAAACAATACATTTTCAGACGGTGGTGTTAACTCGAATGTACAGAATCCCAGTTCATATTGAGGGCGTTGACAAGAATGTAACATGTCTGTATAAGCTGATGTTTGAAAATTAACATAATTGTGCTAGGTAACATTATGGAAGGTAAAATTACCGGGAATGCCTACAAATTTTCATATTAGATGTGTGGTTACCTTTGTGTGCTGATGTGTAGTTGTGTGTTGAGTGTTAAGAATGACGAAGGAAGAAATCTTGGATTGGAAATATGAGTTCAGTTTTATGAACTTTCTGAAGAATTTTGTTAAATTGTTTGAAATAGCTTTTGGAATATTAGCTTGACGATGAGTATGTGCATGTGTGTGGGTGTGCTTGTGTGTATGTGCGTGTGAGGTGGAGTGTAAATTCAAGACATAGTGAAAACGAAAGAAGAATGTGGATGAAGAAGCTAGCTGTCCTGTTGTGTCGTTCATAGATTGTTTTCAATAAATGAGGATGAACTTATTCGCATTCAGATACCTGTTGAATATTTCCTTTTTATTCGATTAGATTGACCTCAGTCGTTTTATTTGTGGAATAGTTAAGCTATAACATATATGCATATGTATAAATATACATATGCGTGTTGTTCACACACGAGCGAAATGATTAGAGACAAACACTTACCTCTCTGGCCAATCGCTCATCAACTTTTTCAAGTACCACTTGAAAAGGAAGGTGAGAATGGAGAGGTAGGTTTTTGTCTCGTGAAAGTTTCAAAAAAAGGTGGGTGAATGCAGCAAAGATGGTGCGTGCGAGTGACGAAACCACTTTGAGCATGATCCTGTAAGTCGTAAAAGAGAGAGAGAGCACTTTGCTCTCATGCGTTTATTTCCTCCCTGCCTGAGGTTATCGTGGTCTTTTCTGTAGGCTTTTCTTTCCACGGATGAACCTAATCTTGTTTGTTACTTTGAAAAAAAAAATGTTTTTTCTTTCTGTGATACACGTTCCCTTTTGATGCTCTTTTTTTTCTTCCGATCGATTTTGATCGAAATTTTACATTTGTTTCCTTTTGTTTTCTTCTTTTTCCTTTTCCATCTTCGAAAAGAAAAGCTCTACATTTGTAATTGTCCCCTCTGTGTCCAGCCCTTTGTGGCCAATAAAGAAAGTTATCTATCTATCTTTCCTATGTATTCATTACGTTCACAGAATATTGGTAAAACTAAGGCTACAGTAGAAGCTGTATGTCCAATGTGATGAAACAAGAAATTCTGCGTGTGCATAGGAAACCTCTTTACTCCACATTCATACATCTGTGTATATTCATATATTCAGATACTTTATCCGTATTCTCCATGTCGCATAACATAACCATCTTAATCCTCATAAATACACACACATCTATATATATATCAATATATGCGTCTGCATTCTTCTGTTTGCATTCCGTAACAAGCACCTGTCCTTTTGAGTCATTATATCAACCGTACTTCTTTCTCTTGTACTTCATTTATGTTCAGTCAGATCAACGAGAACATGGTGGTACTTGGTGTTAGTCGTGGTGGTAAAACGAAACGATGTAAGAAAACACTTTTATGTCCCTAGTATTTTGTGACACTAATTTCTCTGTGTGTGTATGTGTGTGCGTATGTGTTTGTGTATATATGTATGTGTATACACACACACACACACACACACATATATATATATACACACACATGCAAACACACACACATGTATTTATGTACATATGCGCGTATACATGTATGTATGCATATAAGCATACGCAGATATATTTATATACATATGTCTATGCATACATACGTACGCGCACAAACTGCCGAATACATGTATCCGATATTATGCGTAATCGATATCTCTACTGCCATATAATTAAAATTCATAATTATTAAATCTTATAAAACAACGTAAAAACGTACAGTATGATGTAATTCTATGGAATACAGGAAGACTACACGTTCATCGAGAAACGAAATAACAATAGTATTAATAATAGTAATAATAATAATAATAATATAATAATAATAATAATAATAATAATAATAATAATAATAATAATAAAACATATTCATTATTATACAAACATTTTAGAAGGAGTGAACGTTAATTATAATTAAGATTGTAATATAAATTTCACAGATAATTGCCAATCAAAGTCTTCCTCCCACGCAACGTAACAGCATCATAGCATGGACATAGTAACCTTCGCGGTTGCATACATCTTCAACGCACAAAACAAACATATCACGCAGAATACTAAACTAGCAGGAGGAACATGCGAAGCATGTAAGAGTATGTCACAATAAGGAATGTCAGGACTATCCATCCATCCATCCATCCATCCATCCATCCATCTATCTATCTATCTATCTATCTATCTATCTATCTATCTATCTATCTATCTATCTATCTATCAATCTATCTTTCTATCTATCTATCTGTCTGTCTCTATGTATTTATGTATGTATGTATGCATGCATGTATGTATCTCTCTCTCAATTTCTCTCTCTCTCTCTATCTATCTATCAATCCATCCATCCGTCCGTCCGTCGTCCGTCTGTCTGTCTGTCTGTTTACGTTTATTTATTTATTTATATAAACATTTAATCCATAAACGTTAGTCCGACAAAATATATTTTGTTGCACTAAAGATTATGGAGAGAATGATTATTACCTCACTGCATGATCCTTGAGTTATTTATCCTAAATTGCCGGACATAGCGTTTGTTTGAACTTGGCACTCTATACATACATGCGTACGTACACACACACACACACCTTTCACGCGCACAGACACACATATGCATATATATATATATGTTACCTGTGTGTATGTGTGTGAGTGTATATACATGCGTGTGTGTGTGTGTGTGTGGTAACGTGCATATTATTTTTGACCGGTTCCTGAACACTCGGAAATGAATGGCATTGCCTGTGCGATGTTTTCTCGGCGAAAAATTCTCCTTTTAAACATTTGTTTGTTTGTGTGTGTATGTGTGTGTTTGTATGTGGGCGTGTATGTTTGTATGTGTTTGTACGTGTGTGCGATTGTGCGAGTCTATATGTGTATAATAATAGGCTTGAAAATGTAGAGATTCAATGGATTTAAATTAATTAATTAATTAATTAACATTGCCCACAATTGTTTCATTTCGCTCCCAATTTAAATTACAAAACATATATAATAATATAAATTTGCATGTGTGTGCATGTTTTTGTGTCTGTGCTTGTCTGCACCCCACACACAACGCCTGATAACCTGTGCTGGCGTGTTTACGTCCCTCTAACTTAGCGGTTCACCAAAAAGGACCTATGGAAAATGTACAAGTCTTTTGAAAATAAGTACCGGGGTCGATACTTTCGACTAAAGTTTCCTGGGAGCAGAATACGTTCAAATCAGCAAATGTTTTGCGTGTGTCTCACTCTCAACATCCGATGATATGGACATGTTCTCTGATTAAAAAAGTTCATGGAATGTGGAGCAGAAGAATCGCTTATAAAATACATACAACTGTAAATCATTGTGATTCTTTTTCTCGTTTGTTTCCCGTATTGTTTCTATACATATACATACTTACGTACATCATGTGATCACGTGAGCAACCGCAAGATCG
This sequence comes from Octopus sinensis, assembly GCF_006345805.1. Classification (NCBI taxonomy): domain Eukaryota; kingdom Metazoa; phylum Mollusca; class Cephalopoda; order Octopoda; family Octopodidae; genus Octopus; species Octopus sinensis. Next base: position 33,121,817 of record NC_043009.1, on the reverse strand, counting down.
GATGTTGTTATTCATCGCTATTCACAATGCGCTTTGCATAGTTTTGGTTATCAAAAGATGCCACTCCAATGGTTAGACAAACAGGCCACCATTCCTCCGTATCGGAAGGCCACTTCTTTACAGACAGGGTCACCTTTTACGGTTGAGTGGATTAGGGCAACATGACATGAAGTATTTTACTTGACTGCACACAGCACCGATCGATCCGAGAATCCAGCCCACGATCTACCAATCGTGAGTGCAACACCTTAACCACTAGGCCACACGCTACACGCACGCACACACGCGCACACACATACATATATATAATATATACATAACATACACATACGAGGCTGTGTGGTAGGAAGAGTGCTTCCCAATTATATAGTTCCAGGTTCAGTCCCACTGCGTGGCACATTAGGCGAGTGTCTTCTCCTATAGCCTCCGGCAGCCCAAGGCCTTGCGAGTCGATATGGTTGACGGAAACTGAAAGAAGCCTGTTGTATATATATATATATATATATATATATATATATATACATAATATTATTAATAAGTTTGAAATGGAAAGATTCAATGGATTTAAATTAATTAATTAATTAATTAATATTGCCTACAATTGTTTCACTTCGCACACAATTTAAATTACAAAACATATATAATAATATAAGTTTGCATGTGTGTGTATGTTTTTTGTGGGTGTGCTTACCTCCCCCACCACAACTCTTGACAACCGGTGATGGCGTGTTTACGTCCCTGTAACTTAGCGATTTGCCAAAAATGACCTGTAGAATAAGTACTAGCCTTTTGAAAATAAGTATCGGGGTCGATACATTCGACTAAAAATTCTTCAAGGACATTATATATATATTTATATCAACATTAACAATAAAGCTATATGTGTCTCAAACCGCACCCTCCCACGAATAAACAGTCAATAATAAATATTAGTGTGATTTCATTTGTTCACCAAACCAATTTAATATAAATTTAGACAGTAATGAACATACAAGAAAAAAAAAATGAAAAAAAAATAATAGAATAAAAATAAAAATAAAATAAAAATAAATAAAGACAAGTAAATCAAATATCATTTGTTCTTGAACTTAAGAAAAGACGAAACATTAAATGTCAAAGTTTCAAAATTTCCTAAAACAACAGAAAAAGAAACAGAATACCCAAAACACTCTTGAATATAACATGTCAGTGGAAGCACGATGGCCCAGTGGTTAGGGCAGCAGACTCGCGGTCATAGGATCGCGGTTTCGATTCCCAAACCGGGCGTTGTGAGTGTTTACTGAGCAAAAACGCCTAAAGCTCCACGAGGATCCGGCAGGAGGTGGGGTGGCGAACCCTGCTCTACTCTTTCACCACAACTTTCTCTTAGTCATTCTTCCTGTTTCTGTTGTACCTGTATTTCAAAGGGGTCAGCTTTGTCACACTCTGTGTCACGCTGAATCTTCCCGAGAGCTACGTTGTCTGTGGAGTGCTCAGCCACTTGCACGTTAATTTCACGAGCAATCTGTTCCGTTGATCGGATCAACTGGAACACGTGTCGTCGTAACCGACGGAGTGCCACGATGATGACATGTCAAAGTAAAAAATAATCGAAATATCAAATACCATTCCGGTACTCACAAAAGGTACTTGCAAAAAGGAAAGAGGCTATGTTTAATACATAGGTGCAAGCGTGGCTTTGTGCTAAGAAGTTTGCCTCCCAGCCACATGGTTCTGTGTTCAGTCCCACTGCGTAGCACCTTGGGCAAATGTTTTCTACTATATCCCCAGGCAAACCAAAGCCTAGTAAGTGGATTTGTAGACGGAAACTGAAAGAAGCCCGTCTTAAGTGTGTATGTGTGTGTATGTATGTTTGTATGTATGTGTGTCTTTGTGTCTGTATTTGTTCTCTATGATTGCTTGACAACAGGTGGTGGTGTGTTTACGTCTCCGTAACTAAGCGGTTCGGCCAAACACAAAAGTAGCACGCTTTAAAATTTGAGTCGATACTTTCGACGAAAATTCTTCAGGGTGGTGTCCCAGCATGGCCGCAGTTTGATGATTGAAACAAGTAAATAAATTAAAGAACGTAGATACATACACACGCAAACACACACACACGCGCACACTCACACACACACGCGCACACACACGCACATACACACGCACACACACACATACCACGTTCCCCTTCCCTTTCACTTCACACTCACATCTGTCACGTCCTCTTCCTCTCACGTAAATACAACTTCACCAATACATCAACGTCCCACATTATTCCACGCCACTACACACCCATATTTGCACACCTCTATACATTTCAAGAAACTACACGCACCTTATACCACCCTACATATATATACACCCACGTATGCCAATTTCTATACAAAGATACCCTCTCATACGTGTACACACCACTCACTGTATCGTATTCCAGCCTGGCGTTTAATAGTTTTTATGTTCGAACAATCTTTTCTCATTCTTTTAATTTTTTCGCCACATCCTTTCATTCTTGAATTTTTCTGATGAAGGGCTTGCGTCCAAAACATAAAGACGCTTTCTATTCTTTTTAAGTGTTAAACTAACACAGCATTTATATTAGTCGGCTCAGGTATATAACTGAAGATATCTGTCTAAAGCACAGCAGAGTTGGTCTGCATCAGAGATGAAGTGGTTGAAAAACGAACTTTTGAAACAGAATCATTTCTGGACCTAAAAGTAACTTGAGCACAAAACATCCAGCCCCGGAGGCCGATTCTTTAGCCATTTAATTGTAAATTGCTTTTCAATACTAACTTTGTTTATTAGGATTCTTTCTGTGAAGATCCTTGCTTTGAAAGCAAAAAGACTCTAAGAAAATTGTCGCAAAGTTTGGCTGAATCAGTTAATTCCCGCTTTAAATAAACGTTCGTTTATACATAAGCATAAATCTTCCAGTTGCACGTCTTCCTCTTTAGAATCCACTGATAAAGGCATTACAACACGTAATTTACTGTTGCAAAACAGAAATATGAGCTGCTGTCTTGAGTAGAGCTATTTAACGTATGAATGAATTTAACTTGATATTTACAGTTTTGTTTTATTTCCAACAGTATTCCAACTTATCCACCATTGTATTACATTATATTATTGCTTTAAACATGGATTTATACAATTTTTATTAGTCTTTCTCTTAACATGATTTTCATAAAACACAAAAGGATACATATACGCTCCACATACACTTGTGCTGCATATGTTATATATAATATATATATATATATATATATATATATATATATATATGTATGCATATGTACATTCATATATATGTATATATATATGTGTGTATATGTATATATATATATATATATAATATATATATATATATATATACATATACATACATACATACATACATATATTATATATAATATTATATATATATATATATAATATATATTAAGAAAATAGTAAAGTGTGAAAAAAGACAGAAGGCTTAAATGTTAAAAAATATATATATTTGTGTCAAAATGTCTGGAGAATATTGGAAAAATTTTTTTTCCCTTTCCTTAAAATGACATAATTTTAAAATTTTTAAAGAAATTACCGGTTTCGCGTTCATCCTACACAATAACCACTTCATGTTTGACAATACATTTTACCGTCAAAAATCCGGAATTGCTATGGGTACAAGGGCAGCACCAGTCATTGCGAACTTAACAATGGGGTACATGGAAATAATCATTTACCAGGAATCTCTATCAATCTTTGGAAACTCCCTCTCTCAATACATAAAAGAGAATTGGAAACGATTCCTAGACGATTGTTTCATTCTCTGGAATGAAAACATAGATAAACTCCTAAAATTTAAAAACCTATTGAACAGCATAAACCCAAATATACAGTTCACAATGGAATACAACCAAAAGGAGCTCCCGTTCTTGGATATACTAATTAAAAAAATTAACAGACATTAACAGACATTAACAGACATTTTTTACAAAGCCACAGACGCCAAACAATACCTTCTTTTTAATTCATGCCACCCAAGACACACTAAAACAAACATCCCCTTCAACCTTGCAAGAAGGATATGCACAATAGTGTCAGAACAAAATACCAGGAACTTTAGACTGCAAGAACTCAAAAACACCCTAATTGACAGACATTACCCAGATCAACTCATAGAGGATGGGATCAGACGTGCAACACAACAGAAATCACATAGAAACTTTAAGAAAAGTTCAACCACAACAAACACACCTTCCCCGAAAATACTACCTTACATATCTACATACAACCCCAGAAACAAAGAAGCCTTCACCATCATCACCCAGAATTTACCAATACTTCATAAAAACCCAAAATTAAAGGAAATTCTAAACATACACCAAATCATTAAAAGCTACAAACAGCCTAAATCACTAAAAAGATTCTCACAAAGGCAAAATTGTCTTCTAAAATTACGGATGCAAAAGTAAAAAAATGTGGTAGATCGAACTGTGCAACATGTCCTAACCTATTGGAAGGATCAGAATTCTTCTTTAAAGAGGGACAGAAATTTAAGATCAAATCTAACTTTACTTGTGCCTCTGAAAACATAATTTATGTTATTAAATGCTCGGGCTGCCACCAAGACTACGTGGGTTCCACGGGACTATCACTCAGGCGCAGATGCACACTGCATCGAAACAGATTGCATTCCCAAATATAGAATGATACCTTTTAGTGAGCACATTGAGAAATGCGCAAAGCAACTACTGCCACAATTTTTAATCTTCCCATTTTACCAATGTGCTTCGGATCATCAACACAAATGAGACTGAACAGGAAACATTCTTCATTGAAAAGTACACACCCAGACTCAACCATCCGAACATACTGACACAGAGAAATTAACAAGGAAAAGGCAAAAAAATTTTTAAGCGATTATCTCCCCTACACCGGAAAAAATCACTCACTACCTCCCCTTATTTAGAAATCTCCTGGAAATAAAAACAACGATAATTCCATGCAATATAAACATAACGTCACAAGAAATTTGAAAAGCTACACGCGAAACCGGTAATTTCTTTAAAAATTTTAAAATTATGTCATTTTAAGGAAAGGGAAAAAAAAAAATTTTTTTCCAATATTCTCCAGACATTTTGACACAAATATATATATTTTTTAACAATTTAAGCCTTCTGTCGTTTTTTCACACTTTACTATTTTCTTATATATTCACCCACGTGCTTTACCAAACAAACTTTCTTATCTATATATATATATATATAATATTATATATATATATATATATATATGTATGTATATCTATCATCTATCTATCTATCTATCTATCTATCTATCTATCATCTATCTATCTATCTATCTATCTATTTATCTATCTATCTGTCTGTCTGTCAGTCTGTCCGTTTATCTATCAATGAAGAGAAAGTGAAAGAGAGAGGAAGCGAGCTGCGAGAATAGTAAAGAAGAAATCTAGTAATTTGTTAGAATATAGGACGAAGATTGCTCTAGTGCAGCAGACGGGGAAAGAAAAAAGGCTGAGTCAGTTGTAGTCATGTTGTAATCGGTTTAAATCATAAGCTGGACACGTGATCCTGACCCGGATGTAAAAAAATAGGCTTACTAATACACGAACTTTAGCAAAAACCGCTTCAGTAACTTTTCACTTCTTTCCTCTACAAAATAATACAAAACAACAAAAAAATACAAACAACACGAAATCAGGATAAAACCAGCAAAATGGTAATCTTCAAAAAATCGAAAAATACAAGATGTTTACGGAAGTATTCTAAGTTTTTACTGTTTTCCCTACATTTTTTCTCACTCAACTACTCTCTGTCTCTTTATTTCTCTCCTTCTCACTCTCCCTATGTCTTTATGTATGCGTGTTTCCCATGTCAGTATACGTGAGAGATCATATAATCTTCCATTGGTATATTTCTATTTGTAAATATTTAGCTGCCTGTCTGAATGTGGTTCATCTTGTATGTATGTACTTTGCGGCTCCTGCCTCCACATTTATCTATATTTCTGTTTGTCTGTCTTTTTGTCTAATAATCTATTTGTCTGATAACATATCTGTGAATGATTGTGTTATTACTTATGTATATTATACCTTTGCCGTGCGAATATCTTTCAGTAATGATCTCAATCTCTTCCCCACTCAACACCTTAACTTCCCCTCTCTTTCGCCT
>NC_043009.1:33075653-33110653 GCF_006345805.1 Octopus sinensis | reverse complement strand
TGTATACATTTATCCATATGTATATGTGCGTGTGTGTGTGTATGCGTGTTTAAGAGATGAGTGTGTGTAGACAAGATAGATAATATTGTAATATGTGTATGCTACCCATGCTTTCCACCTATACACAAAAGCAAACTGCAACATTACACTCTCAGCTAGTGTATATTTACATGACTACGTTCAGCATCAGTTGTGATACACATATCAGAAAATATATTCGATGTAAGAAAGAAAACAAAGCCGCTTCTTCTGCGATGCTAATTCAACGAAGTGATCACAGTGACCATGGTTATTTCTGGACCATTCATAGTTATGATGCAGTGAGCAAAATAGACAAAATCTTTTAGTCTAGTTCAGGCTTTATGTTCTTGATTAAATTGAGTTTCTTTAGCTTGAGATTGTGTGAGATTTGTCTCTCTTTGCTTGAAAACACGTCGGATAAAACCGAGAAGAAGAATTTTTGCACGTTTCTGGGATCGCCTACCGTAACAAGTTCAAACCTTTCTCTCTCAGCCTGTTACAACTTGTTTTTAATATCCGGCGGTTGTAAATCTCAGTTGGACACTAATGATATGTTCGGAAATGAGATGCTTTTGATAGCATAAGTTCAGCAGTCTCTGTTTTTGAGAACTGTTTGTGAATTGTGGAGAGGAACAAGACAAAATGGAGAAAAAAGGAAAAAAAAAAAGCAATGGCTCGTTAGAATAATTTTACAAATCACTGACTTAAGAGTGATCTAACTGATCTATCTAGGAAATTTCATAGCACTTCAAGCCAAGCCTGACTGATGCATCAGCTTCCGAAATTCCATATAAAACTGAATGCTCAGTGTTCCCATTTCAGACCTGCAACCGCCTAAAATTCCTACCTATTCACAGTTGTTACAGATTCCAACGCGTGGAAGCTGTAGCAGAACGACACCATATACTAAACCAGCCTTTGTTGATCAGCAAAGGTCAACATCACTACATATTCTTCAGATGAATAGAAAAGAAAAGCAACAAAAACAGACAAAGAAAAAATTTGAATTACAGTCAAGATTCAAAACTCGTTCCTATGATTTTATATTCGTTGTATGATTTTTTTCTTGTATTGTATTATTAAAACAAAAAAAAAAAATTATTGTATGATACTTTTCTGTTTGTTATGTTTCAGCTGTTTACCATTACCGTTTTATTTCTGGTTTAAGTAGAACGAACTTTTAATGAGACTAAACATAGTTACTTTCTAAAACTAAAAAATTGTTTCTTGTTATTTTCTCAAAATGACACTCTAATTAGCGACAGGATATCAATTCCATTTCAGTCTTTCAAACAAGTTGGTGCTGCCGTGTAATATTCAGGTCCACAATGTCTTCAAGGCTAACAGTATTTCACGAAGAGCATCCAGCTCAGATGTTTTGCTAAAACAAGGAGTGTTTCTGTAAATTCTCTCAGCGTAAGTTTAAATGTCAAATTCAAATCTGTTCAAGTAAAAATTCGCACCAACTGAAACTACATGTATTACAAAAGAATTTGCTTTTGTTTATTTCAGATTTGTTTATTTAGATGAAACTTTGGTCTGTCACATTTTTCTTATTGTCTAACCAAATTTTGACGTATTTAGTTAGACGAAGAGAAACAAAAACGAGGGAGAAGAAAAGATTTGTGACATCTGGAAAATTGCATCAGAACAAAGAAGACTGAAATTGAAGAAAACATTAGAATTTTCTCGAACTACAGTAGGAACATTGACGATACAGTTATTAGGAGAGAGAAAAATCCATAAGAGCATTAAGCGAATACTTCTGCTGTGTTATAGATTTATAAATACTATAACAGAAATCCTATTCTGAAAGTTGAGATATTTTCGTTTTTACATACATGAAATAGAAGAGATACAAGAAGTAGCGAGGAAGTTGCTATACATCCAATCAATCTACTTTAAATAGTAGCAAAATCTTTCAGTCTCTTTAAAGAACAAAATTATACGGGCTATAATAAATCTTATAAATATACGGTCTCAATAACCCCGGTTATAATCACAAGCAGAATACTAATGAGACGAGCAAGTTTAACCCAAATCCACACGTTCTAGTTTATCAAGATAATGAACAATAAAATACAGCTTTAGTGGGATATTTAAAATGCCAATAACGTCTGTTTGTGTGTCAGCTGTACATCAATGTCACGCAAATCTATCCGAGTCAGATGTTGTATTTGTTAACCTTCGATGTGTGGTCAATACTCATCATTGTGGTTGTGATTATAACACACAGCAGACCAATGATCAAAAACATTCCAGCCGTGGCCATACCGTCTATTAATTAGATATAGTGTTATGTGAGACTAATGTAAACCTGATGTTTAACGAGTTTGCTCCGCAACCACGAGTTCCTGGGTTCGATTCCATTGCGTGACATCTTGGTCAGGGTAATATACCATAGCCTAGGGTTAACCCAAGATTTGCGAATGAATCTGAAGTGGACAAAAAGAAATTGTGTCAGAAGCCCATCAAATGGACTGCAGCAAAAATTCAAAGACTCAGATGTATCTCATTACATGTTACGCTAATTCTATCTGGAAATTATGTTTGTGAAATGTTCAGCCAGATCACGAATTGATTCATGGAGTGAACTGAGCTGTTTACTGATCAACTGTACACTCGTACATTGAAGTAGACAGGTGAGTTCATTCATAATCAGAGACGAAAGTAATCCAAAGTATTCTAGTTTTTTGAAGACCATAAAATATATTCTAAGTGAAGAGATGTTTGCTATTGCTAACAGGTGAATCGACCACCATAGCGCTATGTAGAAGTGTTGACTAGTGTGGTACGGAATGGTGTAGCTGTTTGATGTGAAAGTTACTGTGATATGGCAAAAGACTGTGTAAACGAAAATATCATGTACACAGTGTAGGTAAAATTATGTATGGTTGTAGAGTATTGAAATGTGCTAGAATTATTCCTAGCTCGTATTTTATTTTTATTGTGAAGGAGTATCTTAAAGAATATCTTGTCTTTATGTTTAAGGAATACAGTTTCCAGTGTAATGTTATGAAGGCAAGTTGTAATTTGAAAGAGGTATAGTTGGTGTTTTGTAGTCAAGCCATAGTATAGAGGATCGCACATTGGTTTGATAGAGCAAGCGCCTTCAATTACTGAGCCTTATATTGTCCACACAGTGCCATGAAGTTTTGAGACAAGTTGTGAAATGTTCGGCAATCTTGACTGTTCTTAAGGAATTGCATGTGAGTTTCTTTGTAGCAAAGTAAAAGAACACGCATCCGTCTGTATTTAAAATTATGTCAACACTCGTGTTGTATAAAAATAATTCTTTAAAAAAATCTGACGCTGTCTCGTAACACTTTCAGTATTTTGGCCAACAGAATGAGAGTTAAGGTAACTTGAAAATGGCAACAGCAGAAAAATAGTGATGTGAGAGTGTTTACAAATATAGGGCATTATCATGTGTGCTAAGAGTAGCTTTAGAATGCTTATATCAGAGAGTAAATATTAGATCGTGCATCAATCTACCACACTATACTATAATCTACAGTTTCAATTAAAACTGTGGAGAAAATTCTTGCAAAATGCTTAGACTTCTTATTGAGAACTGGTAGAACTTCGAAAAGTCAGACTATCGTCCCCAACGTTTGGCCTTCATTCTGCGGTGCCTTTCTTTTCTTTTTTAATGTTCCAGAATTTTTTTTCCTGTACACCGAGAATACCTCATTACATCGTTAGCAATGGTGCAGTATATGATGTGTGCCTCTTATATGAGTATACATTCTGAAAACGATTACAAAAGCCAAAAAAAAAAAAAAAAGAACTAGATTTGTTTGTTAAAAAAGATTTCAAAATGTGATGGTAAACAGGAAAACCATAATACAAACAACCCGAGCCATCAAGTCCCTATTATGCTTGTCGCAGCCGTGTCGAAAGAACATCATCTTGTACTAGAGTGTACAATACAATTTAGAGCTAAATTACAAAATAATGGACGTTGTATAAATATAAGGTGTATGGGAGGCAACCAATGCAGCCTAATAAGGAGAAACGTCCTGCAGTATATGTGAAAGCATTGCATTGCACTGTTGTAGATAGAGTGAAGTGAAACAAGACGCAATAAATCAATAAACAATATTGAGTTACGAAACACTTGTTATTCATCGAACACATGCCTCATTGCAAAAGCTGTCGCATACTTTAAGCAGATTCTGATTCTACATACATTCTCAACAGAAAGAACGAGTGGAGTACCCTATCTATACCCCAACCTCCACCATCACCGCCGCTGCCATCGTCAGCGTCGCTATCGTCATCACCGCCACCATGACTGTCGCCGCCATCGCCACCTCCATCTCCGCCGCTGCTATCGTGAGCGCCGCCACCGCTGCAACTGCTGTCACCACAGCCAGTACCAATGCCACAACTACCACTACCGCCATCACCAAGATCACTACTATAACCGTATCACCACCACCACCACCACCACAGTAATACAGAATGAGCAAATATAAGAATTATGCCAATTAAAGTCAACTACACACAAACGTATGCACAAACCACAGATGCACTTATCCCCAAGCCATACATACACACGCACAATCTACCAGCAGTAGAGACACACACTTGGACTTATTCTTTGTAAGCCTAGTACTTATTCTATCGGCTCCTTTTGCCGAACCGTTAAGTTACGGGGTCGTAAACACACCAATATTGGTTGCCAAGCGATGGTGGGGTGACAAACACAGACAACAGATACATGCATATACATACATACATACATACATACATACATACACACACACACACACACACACACACACACACACACACACGACGGTCTTCTCCTGTTTCCGTCTACCAAATACACTCAGGTGGCTTTGGTCGGTCTGAGCCTATTGTAGAGGTTCCACACATTCGGACTGAACCCGGAAGTATGTGGTTGGGAAGCAAGCTTCTACCACACAACCATATAAATACATTTTTAAAAATGCATAGTAAATGCACAAACGAAAAACAGAACGGCAAGTTAAAAAAAAACATATAGAAGATGTATAGACGAAGTATATGTTTTTTAACTTGATATTCAGTCTGTTTTTCATCATTTACTATACATTTTAAAACTTATTAATGAATGGAACGTAACGCACCCATAGTTTGATATATATATATATATATATATATAATATATATAATAACAAAATAATAGATAAAACATATGCATATATACATACATATATGTACGTACCTACATCTATATGTATATATACATGGGTACAGGACACCAAAAAAACACAATGAGAAACGAAAACATAAAAACAAAACCATATATATAAAGTGCATATATACATACATATATCTATATATCAAGGTATACATACATACACACACACACATATATATATACATACATTCATACCTATATGTATATATATATGCTGTGTGTGCATATCTCTATTTCTTTCGTGGTTTAAACTGCATTGTTACGCAGCTGTTTGTGAAGAGATACAAATTAAGTAAAACATTTTGTGACATTGTTTAGTTCAGTAACACCATTAGGACCGTTCTGCTGTTCAGCTATTGAAGTTTTTCCCGGTCTGCAAGAACACATCTGCACCGAGCACAATTGAGTCTGCCTCATTAATGGTTCTTCTTTTTTTTTTTCTTTAGAATCTTTGTTGGTTTCATTTTACCATTTCTTAAAAAGAAACCAAATTCCCGTCACAGACTTCTATTGATCAGTTCTTCATGAAATTATTTTCCAAATTCCGAAGAATATTGCTGACTAACATTAGATTAAGGGGGAACCAGTTTTTTTGTCAGGAAAATGTTGGTTCACGTTGACTGTTTCACTAAGTAGATCGCCATTTTGAGATAATTTATGACACACTGGCGCACATGCCAACGTACACGTATGTATATATGTATGTATGTATGTATGTATGTATGTATGTATGTATGTATGTATGTATGTTTGTATGTGTACATGTATATATATGCACGTACACACGCACATATATGCATACATACGTACATACACGTATATATTATAACATCGTTAATTTTTTCTTCTATTTTGTTTTTGCTGATAAAACAAGTGATGCGGCTAACAACCAATTAAATTCCACTAAATTACGGCAAGTTTTATTAGAAGGCGAAGTAAGAATAGATCAAACAGAATCCTAGCTATCTTCTCCGTATTAAAGGATGGAGGAGCGTTTAAAGTAGCAGAAAAGTGCTTTCAATTAAACAGTCTCAACGCTTTAAATGAGAATTTAAAGATCAACTTGTTTATATTTGCAATCGAGTTTATATTATTGCTAGTTGACATTATAATGGCATTTTTCCCTGCTGTTCGATGCCGGAAGAATCCACTTGTAAAGAATATAACCGCAATAAAACTAAAAAGTAAAACTAAAAACTAAATTCTACTTGGTAGCATGGATAACAAATATGGCCTTTTACTTAATCCATGCGTTCTTTTTAGAAAGTGTATTTCTTAAGTAGCAGCACTAGAGAAATATTGATCCCTTTGTTAGTCACGAAGGTGTCTTGGGTTCGGGTGGGTGTATATTCAATTTCTGCGGCGATTGAATACATTCCAAGGTGTTAATTGTAGTTATTTATATCAGTAGTGGTTCGAAGGAAAGCAGATTCATATCTCAATGGAGTCAGACTTAGAAAAAAGCAAGACGGCAGTAAATATTAGTAGGCATTATATACAGTTTTGCACTCCATCAGTCATCTATTCTATTTTATCTTTTCTACTCTAGGCACAAGGCCTGGAACTTTGGGGGAGGGGCTAGTCGATTAAATCGTCCCAAGTACGCAACTGATACTTAATTCATCGACCCTGAAAGGATGAAAGGCAAAGTCAACCTCAGCGGAATTTGAGTTCAGAACGTAAAGACAGACGAAATACAGCTAAGCATTTCGCCCGGCGTGCTAACGATTCTGCCAGCTCGCTGCCTTATCCATACTATTTTATCTATTTCTTTACTACCCACAAGTGGCTAAACACAGAGGGGACAAACAAGGACAGACAAACGGATTATGTCGATTACATCGACCCCAGTGCGTAACTGGTACTTAATTCATCGATACCCGAAAGGATGAAAGGCAAAGTCAACCTCAGTGGAATTTGAATTCAGAACGTAAAGACAGGCGAAATACAGCTAAGCATTTCGCCCGGCGTGCTAACGATTCTGCCAGCTCGCTGCCTTATCCATACTATTTTATCGTCACGGCAAACACCTTCTCTATGACGAGGTATTTTTTGTGTTTGAAACGTAATCACCCGGTGGTCATGTGACATATGTCCTCCACTAAAATCGGAACTAAAGATTCTATAGACCAAATCTCACCGTCCTGAATTCGGCCGCCCTCGATTTATTGAAGAAGGTAACCCAGACCCCAACCGATGAACTACATATTTACAGAGTGGTAATTTTAAAGTCATACATTGCCACTTCTACTGTAAATGTCTCAGGTCTATGATACAGCCATTACAAATAGCAGAGATTCGACCAGTTGCTATAAGGTTGCGAATAAAGCTGATTATAATGATATTAGTAATAAAAAATAATAATAAAAAAACCCAAATATGTAGAGGTACTTCTCAAGTCATACCGACTCATGATTGGTCGGTTTCCCGGCGTATAAGCTCCCCACCTGGATGGAACGCCAGTCCGTCGCAGGATTACTTCTCTTTGCCAGCTGAGTGGACTGGAGCAATGTGAAATGAAGTGTTTTGCTCAAGAACACAATGCATTGCCCAGTTCAGGAATCAAAACCACAGCTTTAAGATCATTCTAACCACTAAGCCAGGCACCTCCACTGATGATATCAGTGAGGTGGATGGGATGAAGAAGGAATGTGCCGGGCGTTATTATGTTCCAAAAGCAATTAATTCTACTGTGAAGACGTTGGATAAAATAGTTTTGATACTTTTCACAATTGGAATAAAAAAGCATCGACGCCAGTAATTTCCACCCTTTTCCTGTTATTTAAACTCGATTTGATTCACTTCCATATTTACTTATTTTCTTCCAAAATAGAAAAATTAACATTGAGCCACGGACAATGTAGATGGAACAACACAATTATAACACAGTTCTATATTTAAGAGATGAGGAATTATGTACATTATTTACATTTGATGGCTGGAAGGTATATTAGCCGGAACGTTGTGTTAACAACAAACAAGATAAGGGCAAATATCCGTCAAATGTAAATAATGTAAATAATGTACAATTATAGCAGTTTTTCTTTTCAGAATAACAAAAATATCCAAATTTCAGGTATGATCTCCTTTCACCTATCATGTACATTTTTATCTACAAACATTAAATTCATTCATGGTAGGTGATAGCTGATCTACACAGCTTTTTGAACAAGTATTGTTGAATAATACAGTTCTATATTTAAGAGATTAGGAATTATGTACATTATTTACATTATTTACATTTGACGGATATTTGTCCTCATCTTGTTTGTTGTTAACACGTTTCGGCTGATACACCCCACACCCACCAGCCTTCATCAGGTGTCAGTATTGTTGAAATAGAATTACATATTAGATAATACAGTCTACGAAAACAAATCGAAGTGGTGGTCATTATTGGAATGTCTGAATCTTAGCTTTATTGCACCACGTTTAACGTAAACTTTAACATCAACATCAAAAATACTGTACAATATTTATTAAGACCTCTCTGGTACTCTGCGCACAGGAACTCTACATCTCTGGTACTCTATGCCCACATTTCATAGTAAATTAAGAGATTTTAATAAATCAGAGAAAAAGGAGAATCAGTTAGTTCGGGTTCAAGTTTCAGTTGAACCAATGGGATGATTATGGGACAGAATATTAAGAATCATTGAATTTTCCGGTCAATCTTTCTGCTAAACTCGAATGATGTAAAGACGAAATGGAAGACGGAACAAGGAGATACAAGAGGCATGTGAGATGAAAGACATGTCTTTAATCATCCCCCCTATCTCTCTCTCTTTCTTGTTAAAAAAAAAGAACGATTCAGGGAACGAAAGAAAGAAAGAACGAAGAACACGCAAAGAACGTATGTTTAACTGGCGGAAATAATCTTTGTGTGAGTTTCACAGCTTGTCAGAACAATAGAGCAGGAATCGGGAAGAAACCGATAAAAATCGATTCCAGTAATAACGATACTACTACTACTACTACTACTACTACTACTACTACTACTACTACCACCACCACCACCACCACCACCACTACCACCACCACCACCACCACCACCACCAACCACCACCACCACCACTACTACTACTACTACTACTACTACTACTACTACTACTACTACCACCGATGGTGAGGATGATGATGGTGATGATGATGATGATCATGATAGTATTAATAAAAGTGATGTATTTGTTTTCTTCATTACCATAAAAAATAACGGTACATTTAAGCGACTAATTACAAAATGTGTGACAGGATTGCTAAAAAAATTAAATTAATGAGAAAGAAAGAGCAACATTTTGAATATTCTGCGCATATTTGAAAAGAGAAAAAGAATCATAAGAGAATGTCCTGCATTTAGGGCAAATCAAGGAGCCCCACAAACCGTGACAAGCTGGAATAAATTCTCTCTTCTAGCCGTTAATCTTCTACTGAGAAGCATAAGCTTACATGTCCATTCACCTTCGATGATGGTCATAAGTACGATACAGACAATAGAAATGATAGGTTTTTAAAAAAATATTGTTAGGACATTTTTGCTCTGGAGCAGGAAGGTTTTGATTACGCTTGGGCACTTCTATACATGTATTCCAAGATGTACCCGTCCTGGTTTAAAAAAAATAGGAAGTAACTCTTGATATATTTCTGAAACCATGAACAATAAAGATAATGATAATAATTCTTTCTACTGTAAGCATTATTATTATTATTGAGCGAGAGAGCAGGGCATGCCATCAAAGTGACACTGGGGTACAGTGAAATTGGGGAGGGGGATAGTCGGTTGCATCAACCTCAGTACTCAACTGGTATTTATTTTAATCGACCCCGAAAGGATGAAAGGCAAAGTCGACCTCGGCGGAATTTGAACTTGGAACGTAAAGACGGACGAAATGCCGCTAAGCATTTTGTCCTGTGTGCTAACGATTCTGCCAGCTTGCCGCCTTAACGACGATAATAATAATAATAATAATATGTACATTGTTTTGTCTTGGTATAAAAGATGGGCTACAGCAAATATTCTGCTCAATACCACAGATTTACTTGTCAGTTGTTTGACCTGTCCCTTAGTGGCTGACGATATGTGCATCTCTGATCACGAGCAGAAGTAGTGGGAGAGCATCATAGCCGTGTGTTGAAAGGAATTCTTAGAGGTTTTGATAATTCCCCTTTGGAAACATGGGTGCTTCGTTCAACATCCTTAAACAATACTTATTCAGGGACCTTTTGAGTGGGAAGGGCTACTCGACCAGAAGAAAATTCTAACTGGGCCCCACCTGCAAGGTCATGCGCTGTTTATCTAGATATGAGATCACCATATCGCGCACATATGGTTGTGATGCATGTGCCTGGTGTACCCTTATCAGAGAGGTAGTCATGACGTGTATACTGGCCTTCGTATATTTTACCCCAGTGTCACTTTGATGGCATACACTGCTCTCTCACTCAATAATAATAATATAATAATAATAATAATAATAATAATAATAATAATCATAATAATAATAATAATCGTCGTCATTAAATTCGTAGAAATCATTACACTCCTCCCCCACTCCTCCCCACCCCTCCCCTCCCTCCCCTACCCCTCCTCAGCTTAATGAAAATAACAATTGCTGTCGTATCTAGCAGCAGTAGTATTAGCGGTAGTAGTAATTTAGTAATATTAATAGTAGTAGCGACAGCAGTTGTAGGAATAGCAGTAGTATTAGTAGTTGTAGTAGTATTAGTAGTAGTTGTAGTTATGGTGTGGCAATGTTATTTTGTTGTTTTGTTATCAATCACAATTGCAATGGTATTTATAGTAAATCTGGTGATGATGTTGATGATGACGATGATGATGTCACCGCCGACGACGACGACAACGGCGATGATAATAATGACAATGATAATGGTGATGATGATGATGATCGGCAACCATCACAAAACAACCAGCAGCAGCATCACCACCATCCTCCTCTTCCCCTTCCTGCACGCCTTCCTCCGCATGTTCATCTTCCTCATCTCCTTCTTCGTCTCTCCTTCTCTTCCTCCTCACAACAGTTTCATTTCCCTCACTTTTCTGGCAAAAATATAAAGAAAAAAAACCAATGATACTGCAAAAAAGAACAACAAAAAAAAAACGGAACCAAAAATAATCAACTACAACAACAACATCAACAAGCACAACACGAAAACAGAATCTATTTCGTATTATCACTAATAACGGACACAAATGAATAAAGCAAAAACACGAATACAGCTCCAAAAGTCAAACAAAAAACAATCTGTTATGATAAATAAAAAAAGCAACAAAAATAATTGACATAGGAATACCAGCAGCAAGCACAACAACAAGATGAAGAAGAACAATGGGTGATATTGAGCGAAAGACATAGAATAATTGGTAATATTGTTAAGATATACGTGTGTTGATTGTAACAGAGAGAGCGTTAGACAGACTGAATTAGTGGGTTTTTAATGAACAAAGGGTACATAAGAGGTGGGTACGGGGTGGGATATCTAGCTTACGTAAGACAATGGAGTCCGTTGATGGATTTATTGGGAGAACACGGGGTAGAAAGAAACAGGAAGAGGAGAAGTGAGAGAATATAAGGCGTGAGAAAGAGACATGAGAAAGGAATGGAGAGCGAGACAGAAATGTAAGCAGGATGAACAGAAGACTTCTATTAATAGTATTTTTCGTAAATAAACAGAAATAGAATAAATACATATATATATATAAATACAAATGTTTGATAACTTATTTCAGTGTATGCTTGTTTTTGTAGGTTTGTGTGTGGTGTAAACCTATTTCGTCTTCTAATTCAATGATCAGAGTAATGTTAATAACTATAGTTAGAAGTTCTTTCTGAGAAGTAAACATGTTTAAGGAAACTTATTGCATCGCAAGTGCTGTATTGTCGAATATTTTATCTTAACGTGGACAAGAGAGCAAAAAATACTAACATAAATTGAATAACAAGACAAACAACAATAACAGTAACAACAGCAGCAGTAGCAGCAACAACAACAACAACAGCAACAGCTATAGATTTGAGAGAAACAGCTGCAGAAATAGATCAATATCCAGTTGTGATATCAAAGATACAACGGACTCTCAAAATAATTCTCCAAACTGTGTGATGATGGTACGCAACACTGGGAGCCATGAGCTGGTCGTTCCACCTGTTAGAAATAGCAGCGAAATGCCATTTAAATCAATCGATACATGTTGTCTAGAGTAAAAAGTGTCACCTTGTTTTAGGCATATTCTATAGGCGATGTGTTCATGGTTGGAATGGATTTGATAAGATGTCTCCTCAGTCAGGGTTAATTAGTTGCTACGCAACAATGTGACTGTACCCTGACCAGTGACTAAGCCCCAACGAAAACATAGCATTCAACATCACCTGTTGCACTACTACTACTACTACTACTACTACTACTACTACTACTACCACCACTACTACTACTACTACTACTACTACTACTACTACTACAACTAATACTACTACTACGCATCTTAAAATGTCGCTATACACTCTGTCTCCTCTCTCTCTCTCTCTCGCACCGTTCTATAAAGTGACGAAGGCAGAAAAGAAAGGCCATCTGATTAAATAAGAATGAACTACGAAGTCAGAACTTATCCAATGCTGAAACTGAATAAATCCAGTCATTCTGAGTGAAAACTAATGGAAATGTGTGATTATCAGAAAATTAGTGAACTAGAAGCTAGTATTAGAGAGATATTATTATGGTTGTATTGGAGCAATGATGTCAGTCGAGGCGACAAAACTAGGAAAATGGCGGCAGGAGATTTTAAATTTACCGGACGAGTTGTGTGTTCGTGTCTGTACTTTTGCAGAAGAGAAAATACACAAATATAAATCTAGACATACATATGTATAGAGAAACATATAAATGCAAATAGATAGGTGCATGTATACATAAATGCACATATAAATAAATATATATTGATGCGTACATATGCAAACACACATACATAGGTACACAGATACACATAGGCACACAGATACACAGATACACACTCACACACTCACACACACACATTCGTTCGTAGCAGTTGGGTCGGAAGGAGATAAAGCTATAATAGTGTGTAAACATTAGATTAAAAGCACCTTTGAAATGAAGTATCGAAGGCTGCCCAGTGTTTACACATTGTTATCTATAACTTATCAGGGTTGCAAATTGGCAGAAGCGTTAGCACACCGGACGAAGTGCTCAATAGCATTTCATCGGTCTTTAGGTTCTGAGTTCATATTCCTCCGAAGTCAGTTTTTCCTTTCGTCCTTTCGGGGTCAATAAAAGTACCAGTCGAGAACTGGAGTCGTTCTAATCTCTTTGGTCCGTTCCCTAAAATTGTTTCTAAACTCATATGTGAACAATATATATGACTGCAGCTTTGAAGCTGAAAGAATATATATATATATATACATATATATGAAAAATTTCTTTCAGTTTCCATCTACCTACCAAATCGCTGCATAAGGCTTTTATCGGCCTGAGGCTATTGTAGAAGACAACTGCCTAAGGTGCCACACACCTTGTATTTATGTGTACTTCAATCAGTACTTGAAAATATATGCCCCGGGTAGTGTTGGATAAACCTGTAGTTCCAGCCTATGGTTAGTAAGTATCAAATAGAATATTCCGATTGTGTACGCAGAAAAAACCAATCCTATGAGTATTTATGTATTTATGTAGTAATTTATGTAGGAATATATATTCTGTCTGTCTGTCATATATTCAGTATATATGTATACACACACACACACACATATATACATATATATATACATATGTACATATGTACATATGTGTTTATAGATATATATGTGTATATATATATTTATTAATATTTAAGTAACAGAGTGACTCATGGTCGGAAAGTTTCTTTCATTGACACAAAAGTGTGTTAAGTGCCAACACACGAAATATGAATGTATACATATACTCATAGTTTGAGTTCTATTTTTCCTGTTTGCATCACCATATCTGTATCTATCCATCCATCCATCCATCCATCCATCCATCTATCTGTCTATCTATCTATCTATCTATCTATCTATCTATCTATCTATCTATCTATCTATCTATCTATCTATCTATCTATCTATCTATCTGTCTATCTGTCTGTCTGTCTGTCTGTCTGTCTGTCTGTCTATCTATCTATCTATATATCTATCTATCTATCTATCTATCTATCTATCTATCTATCTATCTATCTATCTATCTATCTATCTATCTATCTATCTCAGCCATTGCTGTCATGTATTTCTATCAGTATTTCTTCTGTAGGAAAGAACCACTTCTTTATTTCCCACCTATTCACAACCGGCGTATATGAAGTTATGTTTTAATCAAATACTGAACGCTGTCTGGGAGTCCTACCTTGAGTTATAACATCATTATATCCGTGAAGTATGTGATCCCCACTACCTTATTTTCTGTGTCCTTAGGCATTAGCTATCTCACTAATGACCGTTGCACGTTGTTCATAGTTCTATAACGTTTAGTTACTGCTGATCGTCAAGTTCGTTATCTAAATTTCTGCAACATAACTGGAAGGGTGCATGGACTCACAGCTAACGAGAGGTTCGCATGCCTATTTGTCCCTTTCTGTTAATTATTTCTAAGTCATATCCCGTCTGCTTATACATATAGGTGCACATAAATAAGTATATGAAATATAATATATAATATATAATACATAATATAATATATCATTTATATATAATGCGCACCAGTATATGGAGAGTGAGACGCACATAGACGCAGTCATATAAATTTATGCATATAGATTAAATTTATATACATACATGCATATATGTGAACATATATTTATATAATATATTCACATACATATCAGTGTGTACGAATGTATATGCTTACATATATAGCCTAATACATTGATAAATAGAAATAAAGTTATTTGAAACTATATATATATATATATATATATTATATATATATATATATATATATATATATATATACATATATATGTATATATATCAGAAATATTAAATTTCTAAATCTCTCATAGAGATATGTACGGTGGTGGAGCGATAGAATGGTTGTATACTGTCAATCTAACGTGAACGTGGCAGTAGGGGGTTACACCACCGCTGTTTAGCCCTAGGAAGCATCGACGCTTCCTGATGACTTTGACACATTATTCCTGTGTCCTTTTCGTAAATGTATATAAGGACACAGGAATAATGTGTCAAAGCCATCAGGAAGCGTAGATGCTTCCTAGGGTTAAACAGCGGTGGTGTAACCCCCTACTGTCACGTTCACGTTAGATTGACAGTATACAACCATTCTATGTATATATATATATATATATATATATATATATATATTATATATATATATATATATATACATATATAAACCTTTCTTGTCTACTCAACTCTCAAATATTATAGGTCGTTAATCTGTGTTTGATGACAATTGCTTATGATGTCACGCTGAGGAATTTCGAGCGGAATTATATTGTTGCGAAACAGATTTTTAACCATGCATTATGCTTGCACTTGAACCCATGCTATTGATCTTTGGTAAAAGCTATCGGTTATACACTAATAATTTTGTGTGATGACGAAATAATTTGTAGTTGCACAAGGAAAAAAAGATCTAAGCTTTTGCCAAAGCTTGCCACTTCATGTTATACCTTTTGACAGAACATTAGAAGAATGTGTAGAACACATTTCAAGGAAAAGAATTAAAAATTCTTAGACAGAAAAGTATTAGACGAATTTAGTGAACTTTGAATAATCGTTAACTGAGAGTACGTGGCTAACATAAATTTCTACGTCCTTACTAACATTCAACGTCATAATTATTGAACATACAATTATATTTTCAATTGAACCCTTAGATAACTCTGAAGAAATGCATATCGTTCTCATACCATTCTACTCTTCTACATAATTATCTTATTGGTTGTTTACAATGTATCTTTGACTGAGTTTGGTATAGCTTGAGCTAATTTCTATACAGTAATAATATCCGATATCACTAGTGATATTTAGCGTTGTCTTAATACATTACAAATGGCTGAAACTGTGGAATAAAAGTTATCTATTAGAAACGAATAATAAGTCTAACGCAGTGGTCCTCAACCGGGTCCCGTTGGACAGTTGGAGGTCCTTACAAGGTTTTGTTAAACGTTATCTGCAATAAATTGGCAACATATCTACAATACACAAAATATTTTAACAATTGTTTTATAGGATTCCTAATCATAATTATTAAACTATAATTGGATTTTTTGAACTCTGAATGGCTATAGAAATCCACCGAAGTGTACAGAGAACCACAAGTCTAACGTTTCGGACAGAACAGGATTTAATGCAGGATAAATACCATTACAAGTAGTGCGAGTGAGAAATAATGCTTATTGCAGTCAATATAAGGAAGTAGGAAAGGAATAGATAAAGGTTGCTTATAGTAATTAAATTTCTCGCTCCCACTTTTTCCAATCTGTACACTTTATAATACAAATATTTTCGGTTACTTTTGATGAAAGAACTCTCTCCGAAAAGTTATTCTTGTCGTCTTCCTCGAGGAATAAAATTCATAACATCGTTTCGATATTTTGCATTGTATACGTCTGTCACTGTCTGTCTGTCACTGTTGATCACACAGCTCTACATATATGCGCAGGCGCAGCAAAGAATGTTTTGAATAAGACAGGTAGTTGCTTATCTTTTCACTTATATTTCTGATAATGATTTGTGTGAAAGGAATAGCAACTTGCTGAGAAGAAGAAGCTGTTTCCTTCAGGCTGCAGAGCCATTCAGCTGCAATTCTTCTTCTTCTTCTTCTTCTTCTTCTTCTTCTTCTTCTTCTTCTTCTTCTTCTTCTTCTTCTTCTTCTTCTTCTCCTCCTTCGTCTTCTTCTTCTTCTTCTTCTCTTCTTCTTCTCTTCTTCTTCTTCTTCTTCTTCTTCTTCTTCTTCTTCTTCTTCTTATTATTATTATTATTATTATTAGTATCATTATTATCAAAGCGGAGAGTTGGCAGAATCGTTAGCGCGCCGGACGAAATGCTTAACCACTACGCCATATGCCCGTCAAATGTAAATAATGTACATAATTCCTCATCTCTTAAATATAGAATAGTAGTAGTAGTAGTAGTAGTAGTAGTAGTAGTGTAGTAGTATAGTAGTAATACACTGTCTTTCCGTTTAATTCCACCGGTTTTTTAAAAAACAATAGTCAATAGCAGTGTCCTTCCTTTATTGTATTTGCTATCCAAATTATTCTGTGCACACAGAGTTTTGGTAGACAATCAAACTATTGCAGAGACACAATGTATGTTGTTTATATCTGATAAAGAAAGACTAAACGAAACAAAAAACAAATCTAATCAGAAATCAAATGAAAGTTTATAGATTTTACTGAAAATAGCTTTCGTTGTTGCTTTTAGTAATAATACACTGAGTGTTATACTTTCTCAGGAGCATATTTTGAATATTTCGTTCTTGAAATTGTTTTAGGGGAAAGGATATCTAATTTCGGAAGTGACTAAGAAAAATAAGCTACTAATTGTGTTGGTCAGTTACCAGCAATTCATCAAGAAAACCAGATGTACTTTGTGAAAATCAATGAAGACACAAACAACCTTTTGACACGAACGACTGGCCTATGAATTGTATGCTATTTATCTCCCTTAGTTTCTTGCTCTTTCGTAAAGAAAGACAAGTTGAATAGTCATTATTCACATGCACAGCAATCTTCTAATTTTTGCTGTCTTCCTCTACATTATGAGATTGGTGCATTATCTGGTTACAACTATTTTCTTGTGTCCTTCCTACATAACATTAGTTCGTCTGATATTAGAGACTTTTGGTTGCACTAAATATTTTCATCAGAAGGTGTAATGCTGCATTTAAAGATTATAGCTGAAACAATTTTTTCCTCTTATTCCTACTCTTGTCTTTAGAATTTCTTTATGCAATGCAGAGTTCACCATAGCACAAACGGTATTTCTTAATTTAGAGTAAGTTCAGAAGGCAGTAAAATACTTTTATGAATATATTTTATTAACATACTTCTTGAAGAATTTGCTTTAGCATTTGGAAGAGCTGCGAGTTATCGAGAGATAAGAAACGAAGTTTGATATATTCATATTTCTTTCAGAATATTTATTCTCCTTGAAACATATTCATGCATTCATAAGAAATAACGAAATTAAAGCACTTTCTCGCAGAAATTGTTGCTGAATTTTCTTTCCATTTCAATTTATATTGTTAAAAAATATTCAAGAGTTTATTTTATTATTATTGCATGCGTAAACACACAAGATTCTGTCATATAGAAGAATTTTTAAAAGTATCATTGAATTACGGTGATGAAAACCATAGATTCCGATCTGTTGTTTTGTTTGCCTTCGTATAAATTTTATCCTACACTTAAAAGATATGCATAAAAATAATATTCGCTAAGCGATAATGTATTCATACACACACATGCACAAATATAAACATATCTATCTATCTATCTATCTATCTATCTATCTATCTATCTATCTATCTATCTATCTATCTATCTATCTATCTATCTATCTATCTATCTATATATATATATATATATGCATATACATGCTTATATATGAACATACGAAAATAATGTATAATTTGATCTTGCAAACGGTTCCCACAAATGAAAGATCTGTTGGTTCAATCAACAGAACTACCTACGCATTTTATTTATAAAGACGGGGTATTTCACCGTCGCAAGCTTTCTTAATATAGCATTGCCTGACAAAAGAGAACATTCAAATTACCGGTGCGTATTCTGCTTCTGCCTTCCTAATTTCTCAAACAATGCTGGCGTCAACTTGCGATTGTAGTACAAAACACTGTTTATGACATATGCTGAAGTTTGTATAAAAACATATACATGTGTTTCTGTCTGATAATACATATCACATATAGCCGCATATATATATATATATATATATATATATATATATATAGTATAACGGAACTTCATTTGTTTAACTGAATTAGTTTATTGCTCAATACTAATTACTAATTAATTTGGAATAAATATAAATGACCAACTTCAATGGCTATTTTAAAACACACAAAACCCCTAAAGAAAGAGAGTCCATGCTCCAGTATGGCCGCAGTGAAATGACTAACACAAGTAAAAGAATATATGCGTGTATGTATATTATTTTACTCTTTTACTTGTTTCAGTCATTTGACTGCGGCCATGCTGGAGCACCGCCTTTAGTCGAGCAAATCGAACCCAGGACTTATTCTTTGTAAGCCTGGTACTTATTCTATCGGTTACTTTTGCCGAACTGCTAGGTCACGTGGATGTAAACACACCACCATCGGTTGTCAAGCGATGTTGGGGGACAAACACATACACACACATACACTATAAATATATATATATATATATATATATATATATATATATATATATATATATATATGTATGTATGACGGGCTTCTTTCCGTTTTTGTCTA
This sequence comes from Octopus sinensis, assembly GCF_006345805.1. NCBI lineage: Eukaryota > Metazoa > Mollusca > Cephalopoda > Octopoda > Octopodidae > Octopus > Octopus sinensis. The sequence continues at coordinate 33,090,954 of NC_043009.1, read as the reverse complement.
CCAAATCCACTCACAAGGCTTTGGTCTGCCTGAGGCTATAGTAGAAGAGACTTGCCCATGGTGCCATATATATATATATATATATTATATATTATATATATATATATATATGTATATATATATATATATATATATCTATATATAATATATTATATATATATATATATATATATAATATATATATATATATATATTATATATATATCTATATATGTATGTATGTATTTATTTATGTATGTGTGTGTGTGTGCATAAGTTAATTAGAGGATATATTATCCTCTTAAAGGGATGATTACATCCCCCTAAACACTGGTTGTATACCTTATGTCTTCGGGAAATAAAATTTCCGTAAATCAATAGGTATATATTAAGTATATAATCTGTATTAAATTAAGATAAAAAAATAGAGAGTTAGTAGTTAATATTTATTAATAACATAGGCGCAGGAGTGACTGTGTGGTAAGTAGCTTGCTTACCAACCACATGGTTCCGGGTTCAGTACCACTGCGTGGAATCTTGGGCAAGTGTCTTGTGCTATAGCCCCGGGCCGACCAATGCCTTGTGAGTGGATTTGGTAGACGGAAACTGAAAGAAGCCTGTCGTATATATGTATATATATATATATATATGTATGTGTGTGTATATGTTTGTGTCTGTGTTTGTCCCCCTAGCATTGCTTGACAACCGATGCTGGTGTGTTTACGGCCCCGTCACTTAGCGGTTAAAGCAAAAGAGACCAATAGTATAAGTACTGGGTTTACAAAGAATAAGTCCTGGGTTCGATTTGCTCGACTAAAGGCGGTGCTCCAGCATGGCCGCAGTCAAATGACTGAAACAAGTAAAAGAGTAACTTAAATAAGCATGTCTTTCTACAGCTGTTTCCGTTTCTACCCATTGAATAAATTACAAATTTATGCATTAAATTTGCATTTATAAGTATGACCGAAATATCACCAAGGAGAAGTTAGGTATTAAAGAATTACATGTTGACCTATCTGTTCATTCCAGCAGAATAAATATATAGAATTGCTTTATTTTTTTAAATTTATGTATGTATGAGCGCATATACTGATAAACCGTTATAAGATATTTTCCTCAAACTTAACCACATGAACACAAATCTAAATTTCTTCAACCAATGGCCATGGCTTAATAGAAAAAGTCCATATGTAGTTTCTTTATATATATAATTGTGTGTATGTATGTATGTATGTATGTATCTATCTATCTATCTATCTATCTATCTATCTATCTCTCTCTCTCTCTCTCTCTATCTATCTATCTATCTCTCTCTCTCTATGTATATTTTTATATATGTATGTTTATATGTACGTATATGTACATATATTGTATTCTATCTTATTTTATTTTTAACTTTTATTTTACTTCTTATTATATTTTCTTATTCTTTATTTTACTTTATTCTATAATATTCAAATTAATCCGTTAACACTCAAGGACATACATACATAAAAATAATAAAACAATTCTATGTATTTCGACTTTTGGTATGAACAAATAGGTCAACATGAAATTTCTAATGTCTAACTTTTCACTCATGATATTTTGCTCATAACTTATAAATGCAAATGTAATGCATAAATTCATAATTTATTCAATGGGTTCAAACAGTTGTAGGAAGAAATGATTATCAATTTATTAACAAATATTAACCACTAACTCTCCATTTTCTTCTCTGAATTTACACACACACACACACAAACATATATGTACATGCTTTACCTTTTACCTCCTTCCTCCACACGCGCTCTCTCTCTCTCTGTATATATATACATTTTATTTCTGAAAGGTTTAAAAATAAGATACTAATTTTAACTCCCACACAATTTTAACTCTTGACAGCCAATGAGTCCTGTAACCAATCGCCTCGATTAGACAGAAATGTGAACATAATGTCCGCATGAAGCTGCAGTTGCGGTAGTCGGCCTGTGAAGAAAAACATGTGACTCCGAGAATATCCAGGCGTTATGAATGTAACATGTGAAAAACTACAAATACGTGTTGTAACTCACAGCTGTAAGAATTTACGACATTACGCCATTGTCTAAATACATCTTTTTGGTAAAGGGATTTTTAAACGAAGAAACTAATATCGAGGTTATTTAAGGTTTTATATCTTTGTAAATTTATCTGATCAGTTTTTGGATTTGGAACCGAATTCTTAAAGTTGAGATTGTTTACGACAAACTGAAAGTATCATTTGAGTTACACAGGTATTTTTGTTGCGTGAAAATAGTTGTGACACTCACAAACACAAATTCGCATACATACACACTCATACACATACACATATATACATAGAGACGTATCCACTTTTTGCAGTCCTCCATGCAGTCAACACACACGTACACACAGTAACAGAACCACCTGCGTATTCACACATACGCTCATACATAAATAATATTATTTGTAGATTGGCAAGAGGTCCAACGCGACACGTGTGCATGCTCTCATGCAGAGGAAACATATTTTGCCTCGAGTCTTCTACACACACGAAAATACATACAAACATGCATACATATACAGTTGCATACATACATAGAAGGCCTACATTCATGCATAAATAAATGTCATAGAAAAACACATACATACAACATAAATGCATAAAACACGTACGTACATAAACACATACATACACTCACACACACATTGTATATTATTGATTGGGCGCTAATAAACAGACGAGGTAAAGAAAATGTAAAAGTTTCCAACAGGTTGCCAACTGAATGCAAATGAATTTATGGTCATTCCGTAAGTGATTCTCTATTTTGGGGTCATTATCCCTCCCTAATCAAATGAAACAGCGTGCTTAATGATTAACTAACGTTTCAGGATATTTATCACCAACTTGTTCTACTCTTGGCCCCAAACAATCTGTTTCCATCTGTTGAAATGATTACCAAAGCAATAATTGAACAATCTGATTGGTTTCGTTCATGCGCGAAATAATCCGGTCCCGATTCACTTTCTATTCACTTAGGAATGATGTTATCAAAGTACTTTGTCAGTATTTTATCAACATATTACTTTGTCCGAATTCTGTTTCAGTATGTTTAATAATGTTGTGTAATAACCACTGTTTAGCCACACTCTAACAGATATATACTGCTTGCTAAGCCAGTTGACGGGATTATTACTATAAAACATTTCATGGTACCATTCTGTAATAATCGTATTGCATATATGATCTCTTGCTGGCGGTGTTTTGAAAATAGCTTCAGTAATACATATGTACAGCACGTGAAAAATAGCCATTTATTATCGTGGAACACACACACACACTCACACACGCATTACTGCGTTTCAGACCTGTTGTTGGTTTTGTGAAATAACTTGAGCCACGCACTGCTCATTAAAACTGTGGCTTATCTTATTTTAAAATATTTGATATCAAACATCGGTATGCGTATCTGAAATATTGTAAAATATTGAATGTCACTGCTTATTCAAATCCGCAGCAAATGTTATTGTGTAATCAATATTATCGGTGCATGTCCCAATCCGTTCTTTGGTGGTTGGTAGATCATAGCAGAATTTGAACTAGAATTATACAATACTGGAAGCAAGTCAAAGTCAGCATTTTTAGGGTTAGAACTCACAACTTAACAGACTAATGCTATGATGAATAATAGCAGAGTGGTTAAAGCATCTAGTAGAATGCCTTACTATAAACCCCAGCTCTCAGTGCTTTGAATTCAAATCGCATCTTGGTCCTATTTATCTTATTTCATTTGTTAGTCGATAAAAAATATACTAAAGGAAGACAGTAGATTGCTGGAAAAGTTGAAACACCAGTCGAGATGTCTTGAGGTATATGTTACGACTATGCGGGTAATGAGTTCAAATCATACCTCTTACCACCGAAAATAAAAGAGAACATAGTTCCTTCGTGACTCAGCTGGACCAGTGAAAAGTTCGGTGAGTTCTTAAGCAAGTGTCTCGGCATTCCTCACCTAACCACTCTTGGAGCCATCATAGTAGTTGATGGACGAAAATGCAAGGGAAGTTTAAAGCCCCGTTTACTCAACAAACGAAAGATGCTTCTTATTTCGATGCAAAAATAGAAAGTTGGGAGTGGTTAGGGGATCATTGTAGATCTTCATAAGTCTGTGTATCATATAACTGGTATTAATTCAGAGAATTGAGTGGAAGGATAAGAAGTAGCATCGTCTCTTGGGGTTTAAACCTAGAAGTGTAGAGGGATAACTTTATGTAATCAGGGATTTATTCCGACATATTGCAGTTTCTCTCGGTTCCTTTTTTTTTAGCTTTGATGTTATTTCTGTGTGGAAATGTCATGTGTCATGGATTTAAGAACTGATATGTTACTTCACCTATTATTGGATCTACACCCTTCAGTGAATGGATATATCTTATGGTAGGTGGCCAATTATAAAGGAGACAGAGAGGGGAGAGAGCTAGTACTATATTTATCGACACAGAAAGAATAAAATGCAAAGATGTCCTTGGCGGGATTCGAACTTGGACAGCAGAGATCATGGATAAATACCACAATACATTTCACTTGACACTAAAAACGCTGTCAATTCACCATCTTTTTGTTGTCATTTTTTGCGGTTTCTGTCACTCCATTCCCTTTAAGAGGAGCGAATATCTTAAAGAATAAAGAAATAACTATTTTATTGCGATATTGAGGTGATATAAGGTTATGTCAAAGTTTTATTTGTTAAAAATGATAATTTGAACTTCGACAAAAATTATAGATCTTTCAGTCAGTTCTGTCTGGAGAATCCATTTCTATTTTTATGTGGAGAATCAATCTGTTGTCGGAGAGAGTCTGGTATTTGCTTCAGGTCAGTAGTTACCAGTCAACTCGATATTATTAAGTATTTTCGTTCATGCGAGTTCGGCGTCCTAAGTAGTTTATTTTCCCGTCTTAAATGCCATGTTATTTCACTTACGGCGATACACATTTAAGCCTCTGGGTCAGATACGAACATCTCAGCTCTACAATCTATACTTTTTAAACATATAGAGTAGTTTTACTTTGCTAAAAATGGATGATTTATCCTTTTATTGCATTTTGTTATGTGTTTTACTGTTTAAAGAAGCTGAAAGGAAATAGAAAATCTGTGAGATATAGTCTGAACGCATTTTCTGTAGGGCACCAAACTAGATGTTGTTGAGAATTCACAAAAAAAGGGGCAGATAATTAGGAAATACCAATCATTAACAGGTGGATTTCTTTTCATGCCAATTACGGCTTCCTGTGTTCTCGGTCTCCAGATCGTTGCCCTCCGTTAAAATGAAATAAAACAGGAAAAATGGCGAATATATTCCTGGCTGTTCCTTGTGGCAACATATTTACCATCTTCTCCAAAGAACAGAAACAGGTCATTGAACAGAAGGTGTAGTGCTTGTGTAGTTATCATTTTTGTTTTCTCTTTGATGTGTATATATTTTGGATAAAATCGATATTGTTGCATTATTTAAAAGTTCCAGTCTTAAAATAACCGAACCTATTTCTAAAGATAGTGAACTTCCAAATCCAGAATTCACATAAACGGCCAACATAGGCTGCTAAATTCCATGCGTGATTTAGGCTATTCATTCTTTTATTTTTGCACCGGTTATAAATAATATATTCTTATTTGTAGATGTGGTTAAGCTTGTATTACAGAGATGAAGTTATGGTAAACGCAAGCTAGTTATCTGACCAGTATTACGGTAAGAATCAAATCTGAGATTTTCGGAATAGCATGAGAGTAAGAGACACAATGTCTTTTCTTGTGAAAATAACCTTAAACATGTCATCTTTCTTGCAAAAAGCAGGGACAGAAAATCGCTCCAATTATGTCTCTATACCTTCATCAAACACTGTGACAGATTCTTTGCAATCTGTGTACAAAACATACATCCCGCTCTAAAGAAAATATAACAACCCAAGACAAGAAATCTTTAGATTTTTTTTTATATATGTAGATATGATATATTTTACTCAAGATTATTGAATTCTTCTTGCCTTGAAGTTTGCAAAGGAATGGTTTCTATTTTCTTTAACTCCCTTTGCCATTTCCAAATTGCGTTGTGTCTTGTTATATTGAACGCTAATCACGTTGTGCCAAACCGTGTTTATGGTCGGAAGTAGCTGATATCTGAGGACAAGCTTTTCTCTGAATGATATCAATCGTTTGAGGAATGGCGAATGCATGGCGGCTTAAACAATAAAGAGAAAAAAGGCGTTTGTGTGCGTGTGTCTCCACACAAACACACATATACGCATACACACATCTGCAAATATCTAGACACCCATACGCACACAGACAATCATCTTACAAACGTTAACACATAACCATGCAAACCGATGTTTAACATCCAATCTCATATCAACAGATTATCGCCCAGCTTTCAACGAGGATACTCATATGCAATGTAAATATATCCACATCTTTAATACACTAAAATAAACAACGATGCTGGGTGAATAAAAATACGAAGAGAGAAATATGAAAATGACGGACAAATGGAAGAAAAAAGAAGAAAATAGATCCATAAACAGAACATGGCCGTAATATTATCGACAGCTATATCTGTCTGTGAATGTAATTCACATTCTTTAGGGAAAAAAATTAAGAGTGTTGCCATCAATGGAAGAAAATATTGAAGAAGAATAAAGTCAGAATCTATTTGATGGCTTCAGTGAAAGAATTTTATCAGGAAGGACAGTAGTGAGCTTAGAATTATGAAGGACTCTCGTCAAAGAAAAGGAAAATGGTGGTTACAACGAAACGAAGGGATACATCATATAACAATTGGAATTAGACTATGATGACGTAAGATTTAATTTCTCAACAAGTGGATAGATAGAGAGTTAGTTAGTTAGTTAGTTAATTTTTTGGCTCAAAAGCAAAATGCAAGGCCATGTAGGGGGACATGGAGTTATGTACAGGGTGGTGTTCATGTAAAGAGTTCAGGCCACATGAGGTCAAGGGAGACTTTGAACAAAGCGGTCATCGGCATCTTCACCATCTCGTCTGGCAGCTTGTTCCACGGATCCGCAACCCGGACGGAGGAAGCTCCTCTCCTTCGATTGAGATGAAATCGTCGCAGGTAGAGCTTTTCGGAATGAACCCGCAGCCGACGCTCTGGAGCAGGAGTGAAGAACAGCTCTTTCGAGAGGTTACTCTTTCCGCTTATGATGTTGTGAGCGAGAATGAGATCACCACGGCGGCGGCGTTTTTCTAGAGAATAAAGGTCGAGCGTCTTCAGTCTTTCTTCATAAGACAAATTCTTGAGACCATGAACCATGCGGGTAGCCAGCTTCTGGACTCTTTCGAGATGCTGTATGTCTTTGAGGAGATAAGGAGAAGAGGCTTGAATCCCGTACTCCAATATGGGTCTCACCAGCGTGACATAGAGCGGTAGGAATATGGCTGCTGTGAGCATTCCGAATGACCGTCGAATCAAGAACAGAATTCCGCGTGCTTTGTTGGCAGCATGGACGCACTGGGCCGAAGGCGAAAAGGAAGAATCCACCAAGATACCCAGGTCCTTTACCTGATCGGTCCTCTCCAGCAGCAGATGACCCGGCTCGAAATCAAGTTGAGTTGCAGGAGGAGAGCCAACAGGCAGATGACAGCACTTTGATTCGTTAGACCACCTCCAAATTTGGTGGAGGCATCGACGAAGATCCTCTATATCACCACGAGGAGCGACCAGTTTGAGTATTTCATATCTACTGGCTTCATAAATAACTACAAGGGATTTATATACGTACACACACATACGTACTCACACAGACACAGACACTTATAACCTGCGCTTTTTCTTTCATTTATGCTTCTTTTACTACACCCTTTCTTTCCATTTAACAGTAACACTTGCACAAACTTCTATCACTTCGCTACATTCCTCTTTGCTTCCCTCTACCTCACACATGCGTCCGTTCCAACACCCTTATGTCCACAATTTTCTCTCTCATACTTAATGATTACGAACACATACCTACCCACCCCCAAAAAAAGAAAAAGACTTCTTACTTGCACAATTTTACACTTATAAACTTCCACTAACCCTCTATAAGCCCATCCCCAGCATGGATACAAACTTGTAGTTGCACATATACACCTACCATACATCTCTTCTAAACTCCTACCCATGAGACTGCATTGCCATTTGCCCCTACCCCCCTAACCCATCCTAGTTCTTTATTATCTCAGTGACTGTTTACCTTTCTCACTTCCCGTTTTGCTTTTCTCTTTTTGTGATGAAGAACAGACATTTGAAACGTTAAGACTATTTCTGTTGCCATCACAGCTTTAAAACATTATTTATTAAAACGTGCCCCCCGGTGGTGCATATATATATATGTATATGTATAAATATAAGTATATGTATAAGTACGTGTATGTGTACCGCACGCGCGCACACTCATTTATTTATAAAATGTAGTTATATTTATATAGCGTGTTTATATGTTATATGTACAGATTACGTTTAAATTTATATAGCTTGCTTATTCGAATTTTCCACAAAGGATCAACATTCAACATTGCTAATAAGAACTGGAAGTGTGCGTGAGTGTGAGGTTACGTGTATTTGTGTGTGGTGTAACGACTTGAAGTGTTCAAATGGAGTCTGTATATGTTTGTGAGAATGAATTAGCGCTTGTGTGTGAGTGTGTGTGTGTGTGTGTGCGCGCGGCGCTATGAAGTGTGCGTGTGCGTGTGTATGTGTGTGTGCGCATGTACATATGGTTATGTGTTCGTGTTAGACACTGTGTTGTGTATATTTGTTTCATGGCATCATATATTAGGGGTTTGTGTTCACGTGTGGCCGCTTTGTTTGTCTTTGTACGAGTTTGCATTTCTATTTGGCTCTATGTGTGTGTGTGTGTGTGTGTGATAGTGGGTGATGGTATGTTTGTGTTTATTTGTGGTTGTGTATGACAATGAGTGAAGTTTACCATGCATGTCGTATTGTGTTTGTGTGAAGATGTGTATTTATGTGGGTGTTAGTATGTGGGTGTGTGACGTGATGTATTGTACGACTGCGTTCACGGAAGGCAGTCCGTGCAGGTTTGTGTGATACCGTCTATATGATGTTGTGATTGTGTTTATGTTATGTGCGGCAAGAGTCTGTGTGGTTGTGTGAGAGAGAGAGAGAGAGAAGAAAAGAGAAAGAGATGTAGGTGGGGAGAGAGTGATGTGTGTGTGTGTGGGCGTGTGTTGCCGTGTGTAAATAATTGAAAACCAAATTGGAACTTGGGTCACGTTTCATGCAGTTTTATTTGTTAAAACTTCTTGCCACGGAATCACCATGATCCTTGAAACGCTTATTATTTTACCTGATATAATTATCACACACGCATACAAACACGCACATTCCATATATACTCATATACACACACACGCAAACATTCACATACACATACACACACGTTCACACACACATATACCTATATATATATATATATATATATATATATATATATATTATATATATATATATATATATATATATATACATATACACACATAGGCAAACAGACTCGGGATACTAATGCTCTCGCAGACAATTATGCACACACATTCAAGGTATACGCGTGCAATCACACAGCGGCACATTCACACATTATGCACGTGCAATCACGCACATAATATATATGCAGTCACACATACGAATGTATCGTTTGCTGTTGATGTCGAAATTAGCGGCAACAATCGGACAACAGACGGAAATGTTTTTGCGGAATATCTCCAGGCCAGACATAATTGGAAGTATTTATTAATCGAATCGGTAGCTAATCGACCGAAGTGTGACCCAGATGTCTACTGACCCAGATTTATCCTGCTTGCACCTATTGTTGGCCATGGTGTATATTATGATGTATCAGTTGGACAAGATGCAGTTTGGTGGCAGGAGACATGTTTTTCTCTTTCTCCAGACACCACTCACTGTCTCTTGTCCACTCTGCTCACTGTCCACTATACTTCTGTATGGCTGTAGATGTTGGGGGACGACTCTAGATTCAAAGATTCAACCAGAGAGCAATAAGTAGGAGCTTGGACCATGAAGAATGGTTTACACAATAAAATGTGATTGGAGGCTTACACGAACAGACACACCAACGGCGACTACAACAAGAATATGAACAATAACAGCAACCGTAACAAAGACAACAACAACAGCAGCAGCAGCAGCAACAACATCAGAGTGGCTGCACGACTTTCTAAAAGATATACGTCCGGCAGTGGTGGCCAACAGAACCACATCAAAGGAAACACAAATAACAAGTGGTGTTCCACAGGGCACTGTCTTAAGGCCACTGCCATTCATAGTAACTCACTCAGACACGTCTTCAGCTGCTCAGATAGCCAATCTTGCTAGCTATGTAGATGACACAAAAGCCTCTCAGACAATGCAAAAACCTGGAAATGTTGTGCATCTGCAACTTGAGTTGAACGCAACATACAGATGTGTTGAGGATAACAACAAGCAGTTTTTTTGCAGGAAAATTCCAAGCCCTGCGCTACCAGCACACAAAGCTGTACGACGTGCAGATAGGATACACTGACCCGGGAGGAACTGCAATCTCTGAATCAAAATTAGTGCCTGACCTGGGTACTGACATGAGCAATGACGCATCTTCCCAGGTGTATATTACCAATTCGGTAATAAAATGTAGACGGCTAACTGGATAACTCATCAGAACTTTCAAAACAAGAGAAAATGAGACAATGATGGTCTTTGGACGGCATACATCCTCAACCGATTGAACTACTACTCCCAACCATAGTCACCACACAGTATAAAATTAACGGCGGAACTCGAAGCAATACGACGAAGCTACACAAAGACAATCGTCTCAATGCAACGTATTGGCTACTGGGAAAGACTGTAAGAATTAAAACTGTTCTCCTTGGAACGAAAGCAGCAAAGATATGCAGTGATATAAATTTGGAAAATCCTGGAAGGCATTGCACCAAACTCTGGTATTTGAAAGTTACACAAACAGCTGAACGGGGCGCCCCTGCATAGTGGCAAAGATCCCAGCATCACCATCCAAATACATACTGCAACAGCTTGGGCTTCAAGGGGCCACAACTCTTCAATTTCCTTCCAAAATGCCTGAGAGACCTGCATGGTTTGGAGTGTCGTCAAAACAAAACTGGGTGTCCTCCTGTCAAGGCTTCGAGATGGGTCTGCCTCACGACAGGCAACACGATTAGTCCAGCAGCATCAAACTCCCTCATTCACCAAATGCCACATATGAGAGAATGTTTCAATTAATGGTGGTGCATAACGAGTGGTGGTGCTCCAGCATGAACACCATTAAAGTGAAACAATTTATACATTTAAAGATGTATATATATATGTATGTATGTATGTAATGTATGTATGTATGTAATGTATGTAATGTATGTATTGTATGTATGTATGTATGTTGTATATATATGTATGCATATGTATATATATAGTATATTATATATATATATATGTATGTATGTATGTATATATATATATGTATGCATATGTATATATATATATATATATATATATATATATAATATATATATGTATGTATGTATGTATATATATATATATATATATATATATATATATATATGTATATGTAAAAAAAATACAAGCTGGGACAAGAACGCAAAACATTTAGAAGACGATACAAAAACCACGGACAGGACATTCGAAGCCTTCAATCTTCAGTCAAGAACCGGGTCATCCTCGCAATTTCGGCTGATTAAACTTGGGATCGCTCCGATCCGGCCAGCCCCAAGGAAAAACTAAGCTACGACCATTAGATTTATTAGAAAAAGAATCGGATGTATACGAAACAGGGACAGAAAAACGGACGATGTCACACGAATATAAATACAAAAAGCAATAATAGTAATAACAGGACAAAAACATCGGGTGTCTTATGACTATAGACAGTACAACATAGTTTAGCTGGCGTATTTGGAAAAAATGCCTTTTTCGGCAGACGAAGAAAACGATGTTCTCATGGCGGTGGTCGGAAGCCGAAAGGCTGGTTGACCAGCGGTCACGTGAGAGGAGAAGAGAGAAAAAAAAAGGGGGCAAAGGAATCAAAGAGAGAGAGAAAAAGAGGGACAAAGGCACTAAAGAGGGGAGAAGAGAGAGAAAGAAGGAATTAAAGAGGGGAGAAGACAGAGAGCGTGCCAAGGATTGGCTTGGCGACAGAATCAGTGAGGTGCAAAGTGAGAAAGACAGAGAAATGTGAGAGAGTGGGGGAAGAGGAGACAAAAGAATCAGAGGCAAGAAAAGAGAAAAGGAGGAAGGAGAGAGAGAGAGAGAGAGAGAGAGAGAGAGAGAAAGAGACAGATCAAAGTGGAGTACAAAGTGTGATAGGCAGAGAAATGTAGGCAAGGGGGGAGAGATAGACAGTGTTATAGAATCGTACCAAATTTAAAGAAATATGTTCTCACATATATATATATATAAAGGGTAAAGACCCCCTTCGGTCATGAGTGACCATGGGTTTGCACCTAGAGAGTTACCCTCTGAGCACATTTGGGCAAAACAAGGTTGTTTTATGGAAGACTCAGTCGCCATGCATACCGGCCTCCCTCTCCACGCACCAGTGTTATCCAGGGAAAGACAAAGGTCGATACAGCTTGGCACCTGTGACGTGCTCCAACTCATTTCTACAGCTGAGTGAACTGGAGCACGTGAAATAAAGTGTCTTGCTCAAGAACACAATATATATATATATATATTAATATTTAGCAGAAGTAACAAGTCTGAAGTTTCCAGAGTAATGGCACTTAGTAAAATACACATACTCATATTTTGAGTTCTATTTCTCCTGTTTGGATCAGCATATCTGCACGTATTATATATATATATATATATATATATATATATATATAGGGGGGGGGAGTAGGTAACTAGGAAGTATCACATCAATGTTATTATATTTAATTGATTAGAATTATTAGCACATTAAATTAGCCTCGTTTTTGATATTTTCTGTCATTAATCATAAAAATGTATTTACCAATACTTTTATCGTAACTTAATTTTTTTTAATAAAAATAAATGAGTATTGTATGTGTTTTCTTTCTTCATAACTCTATACCTACTTTTGCATATATATATATATATATCAAATAATTATTATTTGAGGGAATAAAATCCAAACTTACAAGGAAAAAGAATTCAATTTAGAAATACTAAACCAAATTCCACACAATATAATATATATAAAATATTAGAAAAAAACCCCACCTTTTATCAATATATATATATATATATATATATATATATATGTATATAATATATATATATATATATATATAAAATTAAATTAGGGTAAAAATTGATATTTATCATTTAGAACCAGTGGTCTAGCATAGACTGCTGCTAACTATTAGCTGCTAACTATTTAACTGCTGCTAACTCATCGCGCCAAAAGTAGTGGCATTTGAAATATATATTTCAAATGTAATAGGCCGGACTCCATGCACGCGATATTTTGGTGTCGTGTTGGCATTTAGTCCAGCAAATTACATTTTATATGGGACCATGCTGATGATGCTGCACTTTTCCTTGCCGAAAATAACAGCTGAAACTAAATTTAGTACATGGGTAAATATTTATTTCGTATATTTTTCACTGTTTATTGCTTTGGGTTTGTTGAGTTGATCTGAGAACATAAACTTTTTGTGGAGAATGGCGATTTGACGTCTATATCTAGCATGTTGACTGTCCACTTTTCGTGTGCAGTCCTTAATTGGTATATATATATATACATTTATTATGATATATATATATATATATATATATATATATATATATATATATATATATATATATATATATATGCATGTGTGTATATACACACGTTTCCTGCGGTCGGATAAACTATCAGCCAATTTCTAAATTAGACAAAATGCAGCTTATAAATATACCCCTTTTTCCAATTCAACACTTTACCTTGAGTACATTATTTACTCAAGGAAACAAACTGAGGCAGTTTACCGATATTGAATCAACGAAACCATTTCTCTTTTGAATGAATTTTCCTGAAATTCCATCCCAGAGTTAAGGAGAAGACAAACAAGAGTAAGTGTGCTTCTTCAAGCACACGCATAGAGTATTGTGATATCGGTTGAAATTCCATGCAATACATTGAGATGGAAATAATTAATCATTCAAATGAGACCGATTATATTTTCTGTCAGCAGATGATATTTAATCTAATGGGAATGCATTCCAGCGCCATCTCTAAGCATAGCTTTTCTATTTAAGCTAATCACAAACCTGTTCTATCTTACTTTAATGACTGGGGACAAAAGCTGTCAGGTGATCTAAGTATCTTTTTGACTTCTCTTTCGCGCCGCGTTAAGTAGCTAATTTTCTTTCCTCCCTGCCAGTTTTGAAACGCCTTTCAACAGATCGATCTTAATAAATAGTTATAACAACAGTTTCTCTGTATCCTTTATAGAACAATAAATCGTCATTTAATGAGATCGTTTGTCAACAAGCTGTTTAGGAGTGGGTATTAGAAGCAAATAAGAGAATTTGTTTCCCCTTGAAAGCTTATCTCCACGCCAAATTTACTCATTATTTTCAAATACGCTACACGTCGCTGCAAAATAGGCAACTCATCATGGGCGTTGCTATTAAATTATTCAATACAGTTTTAATCATTATCAAAACTGATTTAATCATTCACACCGTCTTTTATGCATGTACGCTTGTACATGTGTGTCTGTGTATGTGCGTTTGAATATGGTCAATGATTAAGATATCTTAAGGCTAGTATTACAAATAATAATAATAATAATAATAATAATAATAATAATAATAATAATGACAATAATAATAATGATAATAATAATAATAATAATTAATAATAATAATAATAATAATAATAATAATAACAATAATATGACAATAATAATAATGATAATAATGATGATAACATAATAATAATAATTAGAGTATGACCTGGTTAGGGAAGTCGATTACATGCGGCTTAATACTTGGGTGGCACTTTATTTTATCGACACCGACAAGATGAAATGTAAAGTCGACATCAACGGAACAGGAACTCGGAAAGTCGAATGCCAGAAAAAATGGTGCTAAGTATTTTGTCTGATATTTTAAAGATTCTTACACCTCACCAGCCCCGCCACACACACACACATACACACATGCACAAACTGAAGGCGCGTGGACTCGAGCCTTCCGGTGAGGATGATGCACTCGCGATTGCGAGATCAGGACTTCTATATCCAAACCAGCTGCACGTTGGGTTCTTGAGCAAAACACT
>NC_043009.1:33068153-33070653 GCF_006345805.1 Octopus sinensis | reverse complement strand
TCTTCTTCTTCTTCTTCTTCTCTTCTTCTTCTTCTTCCTTCTTCTTCTTCTTCTTCTTCTTCTTCTCCCCCCTCCTCTCCTACTTCACTTCTTCTCCCCCTCCTCCTCCGTCTTCTTCTTCTTCTTCTTCTTCTTCTTTTTTCTTCCTTCTTCTTCTTCTTCTTCTTCGTTTTCTTTTTCTTCTTAGTAGTATTAGTTGTTGTTGTTGCTGCTGTTGTTGTTGTGCTATGGTTCATTGGGTCATGGTTATTGTTGTTATTGTCCAGTTCCTAACACAGTTCTGTGAATTATTCTATAAGCAGTGCAGCAACGACTTAAACTAAACGAAAAGCAGTATTTCTCATCGTATATCAAGTTTTTTTTGTGAGTTTTGTTTTTGAAATGGTAAATTCTGAGAGAGCATTGGGACCAACGCTTAATGTTCCTCTTGAACAGCTACTATTTGAAGACAACAAGAATAACAATAGCGATAAGAAAATTCCAGAGGGTCGACGTTCGTGGATGGACACCCATTGTGGGGGCGGAGAATGAGTGGAGACGAGGAAGTTGGGTGAACTTGGCCGGGACTGCTTACAAGATCAGGCATTTTCGTGGTTCAAAGGCCACTTAAGTAGCAAGTACAAGAGGTACAATACGCGGATGGTACTCCTTAGGGAGTTCGAGATTGAAAGGTGAGAGTATGATGTCAAGTTGATAAAGCCGTTTGATATTTCTGGTATATGACTGAATATCTATATATGTATAGCAGCAGCATAGTAACAGACGTCGAAGCAGTATTTATTATATATTCCGCTATTTGGTTGCTGTTTCACACGAGTCTATCTGTTATCAGCAATTAAATATAAATGTAAGTTTACACCAACTATGGCTGCACTAACTAACCTAACGTTAAAAATATATGCTGTTATAAAGGAACTTACATACAAAAAATAATTTAGTATTCTTCAAAATCTATTCTTTCCAACAAGGTTTATTTTTATAAAGCAAGCAAAAAATACCCAGTAAAGCAATCATATAATGCAGTTACTTATGTAGCCAGCTGAAATTAATGGCTCCTTTAGAAGGCGGCGAGTTGGGAGAAACGTTAGCACGCCGGGCGAAATGCGTAGCCGTATTTCGTCTGCAGCTACGTTCTGAGTTCAAATGCGCCGAGGTCGACTTTGCCTTTCATCCTTTCGGGCGATAATTAAGTACCATTACGCACTGGGGTCGATATAATCGACCTAATCCGTGTGTCTGTCCTTGTTTGTTCCCTCTGTTTTAGCCCATTGTGGGTAGTAAAGACTAGGTATTTCGTCTGTCTTTACGTTCTGGTTCAAATTCCGCCGAGGTCGACTTTGTTTCATCCTTTCGGGGTCGATAAATTAGTACAGTTATGCAGGGGTCGATATAATCGACTTAATCCGTTTGTCTGTCCTTGTTTGTCCTCTCTGAGTTTAGCACCTTGTGGGTAGTAAAGAAATAGGTATTTCGCCCGTCGCTACGTTCTGAGTTCAAATTCCGCCGAGATCGACTTTGTCTTTCAACCTTTCAGGTTCGATAAATTAAGAACCAGTTGTAATCGACTAGTCCCCTTTCCAACAATTTCAGACCTTGTGTCTATAGTAGAAAGGATTATTGGCTCTTTTAGAAAAGCTCATTTAAAATATTAAAGGTGTGGCTGTGTGGTAAGAAGTTTGCTTCTCAACCAAATGGTTCCGCGTTCATTTCCACTGCGTGGCACCTTGAACAAGTACCCTCTGCTATAGCCTCAGGCCAACGAAAGTCTTGTGAGTGTATTTGGTAGGCGAAAACTGAAAGAAGCCCGTCGTATGTGTGTGTATATATATGTATGTGTGTGTGTGTTTTCCACCGTCAATTGACAGCCGGTGTTGGTGTATTTACATCTTAACCAAGTGTTCGGCAAAAGATACCGACAGGATAAGCAAGAGGTTTAAGAAATAGCACTGAAGTTGTTCCATTTGAGTAAGATTCTTGAAGGCAGTGCACCAGCATGGTTGCAGTCTAATGACTAAAACAAGTCAAAGTTACCTGCATTAGATTAGTCAATTCTATTCAATATCAGAAACATATTAACTTATTTGTTTGTGGCAATTAACTGAGTGGTTGAGAGCTAAAAGAATCTCAAATTTCCGGGGCCTAGTTGGTGGTTCGTATTCTGCCTTCGACAGTCATCTGTAGCCATGATCACTTAAGTAGGAACTTATCGAGAGTGGCACCTGCTTACTTAGCCGTAAGTAGATGCCACAAGATGGCTATAAGGGGACAACATAGATGGACGTACATCGATATCTGAGGCCTACATAGACATCTGAGGTAAACAAAAGTAGACATCAGAAGTAGATCAGAATTAGAAATAAGTCGACAATAAAAGTGTATTGCAACAGTCTATAATTCTAGATTGATCTTCATCTCGCAGTGTCCAGTCTTTGCCATGTTGTGGGTTAGAAACGGTGGAATCAATACGAACGAGACCCTTCAGCGAACACAGGTTCACAGC
>NC_043009.1:33040653-33065653 GCF_006345805.1 Octopus sinensis | reverse complement strand
CTTCCAATCCTACACTACCATCCCCGTCTCCGCCATCAGAAGATTGTTGCCAGTCATTAGACGGTATTTTCAGATATATGAAAACAGCATTGCAATAGCAAGAATTCTAATGATAACAAAAAAATATTGCCAATAAATTCTTGCTTTGTTTTTACGTACATTCTCTTATCGGAGCCGGGTTTTTTTTGATCTCATAATGTTTTTGTTTTATTTTTATTTTTCCATTTCTGTTTCTGTTTTATATTCATGTAAACCGTGTATCAAGCATCTCTACCTCTTCAGAACAAATATGGCGAAATTGTGACTGAAAAACAACAATAACATAAAAAGGGATAATAACAAAAGCAACAAACACTTAACTATTTTCAAATTATAGCATAAGTATAGCGATCCTTTGGGAGAGAAACTCTGATGTGTATTTTTGACAATTCTCTCATTTCTGAATTACATCAACGGTCACGATCTATTTACGATTTTTTCCCAGTGGAAATTACAAACTGCCTCGCAGAAAATGCCAAAATATATGGCTTGCATACTAATCAGTTAAAGATAATTTGAGTTATTTAAGGCCGTTTTGTTACGGCAATTTGGTGGTAAATATTCAAAAGAAAAACTATATTACCAAGAGAATGATGTAAAGAATAAAAAGCACAGAAAAAAACAAGCAGAACAAAACGAATGATTAATAAATAATAAGTGACACTTGCTAAAATATTTCAAGGAATTTATTCTTTAATACAAATGTCCTATTTTTATATCGTATCGGAACTAAAAAGATTTCAAACGTTTTATATAGACTTTTATTTTATTTAAATGCCATGTATTTACATACTGGAGAGCGCGCGCACACACATACATGCATGCACACACACACACACATACACTTGTATATATCTATGTATGCATTTATGTAAAGTATATATAAATATATATATAGGCACAGGCATGGCTCTGCGGTAAGTAGCTTGCTTACCAACTACATGGTTCCGGATTCAGTCCCATTGCGTGGCACCTTGGGCAAGTATTTCTACTATAGCCCCGGGCCGACCAAAGGCTTGTGAGTGGATTTGTTGGACGGAAAACTGAAAGAAACCCGTCATATATATGTATATATATAATATATTATATATATATATATATATATATATAGTCTGCATCTATATCCATCCATGCCGCTATCCATCCATCCAACCAACCAACCACACATACATATCTTTAATTTTTAAAATCTTTTACTTGTTTCAGTCATTCTACTGTGGCTATGCTGGCACACTCTCTTATGTATGTATAAATACAAATATATACTACTAAGAAGATGTAAACCGAATTGATAAACACCAACTACGACCAATTTGTAGTAGTAGAAATACTTATGATATAGCTAGCACGGTAACAACGCCGGTAAGTGGAGTCAGGACTACCTTATATACAAATAAATACGTAAGTGCTCATGCAGAGAAAAATCAAAATGTCCTTTGATGAATCTCTGTATGAGTACAAATCTTGTATATAAATGTACCGTGCACACAAGGGTAGGGCCATATATTTAATTCGGGCAGACGGCTGATTCATTTAAGAATCGCTATCGTAACCAAATTGCCAGCTTTAAGACAATCGATAAGAGGCATTCAACATCTTTGGCAGATTTTGTATGGCGACTGAAGGAGGATAAAACGAAGTACAGCATTAATTGGTTCATAGTAAGGTATGTGAAACCATACAATATAATTTCCAGGAGATGCCGTCTCTGCTCCGAGGAATCCATGCTTATTCTGCAGAATAACGAGAAGATAATTAATAGAATTTCTGAACGGATCTCGAGATGCCAATACGCATATAAATTCACTTTCGCACAATGCAGTGAGAATGAATTTTTGAGTAACCGTTAACTTAGTTTATTTAATTTAGGGTATGGATGACTTAAGTTTACTTTTAACCTCTCCATTCTTATAGACACCAAGTGGATATTAACACGCTTTGTGATCATGAGTGCAGCAAACCTCACGCACGCGTATGCTCACATTTTTGCGGATGCTTGTATGAGCGAGTGTACTCGCACTATGCAGCTTACCCGAGGACGTTTATCCATCCATATCTGTTAACGGTTATTTTAAATACTTTTTTCGCTGAATTACGTCTTCGTTTCTCTTTTTGTTATCTGTGATTTTATTTTTTATCTTCTATATAAATGAAGATATTTCATCCGACTGGATGCTTTTCTCTCTACAAAACGGCAAGTTATAGTGAGGAAGAGTTATTTTAACGAGTTGTATTTATTTATCACCCGACGGGAAACATCTGCATCACCGGATGCTCCTGAACCTGTTGTTGAGTGTCCGACCCAGGGGGAATCGAAGGTTTATGTGTCGAAACAATTGTTGCGATTAATAATAAATTCTCGAATATTCCATCTTCTATCTTTCATTTGCTACACACACACACACACACACAAACACATGTATATGTTACTCAAAGAAATTCTAGCTATGATTTTCACATTTTATTTACAATCTTATAATAATATAATATAAGATAATATTGTATAATGAAATGGTAGAATATTAAATGTCCATTCTGATTGAACTAGTACTTTCATGCATTAAACTATGCAATCTTCAGTTTCATATAGTAGTTATGTTATACCATTTACAACTCTAGTGAGATGGCTAAACTATGTGCCTTATATACATTTGTATTGGCAAGATAATGTTAATTTTTGCAAACTGCATTCTGACCAATCAAAGTGTGATTTTACTAAATTACTTACGGTGATTGGTGTTTGGTTTAGGCATCTCGATTTGTTGAATATGTCAAGAGACCTGTATTTTGATCCCGGTCAAAGCATTAAATGTTGGGCTATTTTAGAAATGTTCTAAACAACATTTCCCAGGGATTTTTACATATATTTGGTGAAGGAACTTCTTACCATCTGGCCACGCCCGCGCCGATATGTATACATCCTCCCCCGTGTTTGTATAGGAGACATAAACATGCATATATATATATATATATATATATACACACACACACACACACACACATATATATATATATATATATACATATATATGTATAAGTATATATACTTATGTACATATTCATAACTATGTCTATCTATTTTACTCTCCCCCTCTGCACTTATGTATATATAAACACACAGGGATTTATTAATTTATTAGATGTCGAGCTACATAACAGAATCAAGGGCTCAGATTTCCGTGCAAGGCATTAATAAAACTATAGAAGTCAACACGCTGCCGAAACATAGAAGTCGGCTTTTCCTTTGTTCTTTATCAGTAAAACCAATATTTCCTCTGAACATGGATAAATCACGTGCAACTCAAACAAATGTACCCAAGCAATGTTCAAAGCCAGTCCTAAATGGTATACGTAATCAATATGTGTTGAAATAAAACTTGGGTTTCCGAGAATAAAAATATTGATTAATTTTATTTGAAGGAAAAAGATAGAGAACCTGGTGTGATTTAGTGGTTCACACTCGTTCCCCCTCAGTAAAAAAGACGTGGTTTGGTGCTTGTCCAAAAACGTTGTGTTTAAATATATTTGCATCGGTTTCTATGACAGTATTTGGTTAAATTTCTTTAAAATTCGTTTGGAAATCCATCAGCGTTGACTTTCAATAAATGGTTAATAAAAGTACCAGCGGAATACTAGGGTCCTTTGAATTGGTGGTCCTTTTTATATCTCTTTATATATTTTATATCTCTATATATGCATATCTATAGAAGATCTGTATACATTTATATATGCATATATGTATGAATGTATGTATGTATATGTGCATATATATGTAACGAGAAGATGGATTTGGTATTAATCTTTACTTCGTACAACGGTCATTTCGACCCATCCTGCTTACTGTCCCTTATGTTGTTATATGCCCCATTCTCTAACCAGACGGGTATATAACATGATAGCCAAAACTCTGGATTTTTAGCTAGTCACAACTTTAAGTATAGATGTATCTGACGAGAGCCAGACTGCAAAATGGATGCAACATATGTTGAACTGAGTCCCGCCCATAAGGGAAAATAGCTGGATAGGTCGAAATGACCGTTGTACAAAATAAAGATTAATACTAAATCCATCTTCTGGTTGCTTAAGAAATTATTACTATTATCTCAACTAACACTGCGGAATTCCTGAAGTAGATCCAACGGAAACATACCCCAACTGCGGATGACACCAGGCAGCCCAAACTGTAACAGTGTTCTATTCAATACTTCAACACACTATTCGACGTGGCTGTGTGGTAAGTAGCTTGCTAACCAACAACATGGTTCCGGGTTCAATCCCACTGCGTGGCATCTTGGGCAAGTGTCTTTTGCTATAGCCCCGGGCCGACCAATGCCTTGTGAGTGGATTTGGTGGACGGAAACTGAAAGAAGCCTGTCGTATATATGTGTATATATATATATATATATATATATATATATATATATATATATGTGTGTGTGTGTTTGTGTGTCTGTGTTTGTCCCCCTAGCATTGCTTGACAACCGATGCTGGTGTGTTTACGTCCCCGTCACTTAGCGGTTCGGCAAAAGAGACGGATAGAATAAGTACTGGGCTTACAAAGAACAAGTCCCGGGGTCGATTTGCTTGACTAAAGGCGGTGCTCCAGCATGGCCGCAGTCAAATGACTGAAACAAGTAAAAGAGAAATAAAAGAGAATATATATATATATATATATATATGCATGTATGTACATATGTATATGACAATGACCTTTTTGTGTGCTCAATCTCTGACAGACCATGCCTGTCTTTGGCTGGGCCCAAATCTTATCTGCGAATACATGGAAAACGAACCTCCACCAACTATTCTGATTATATGTCTGTGCACACCTTTGAATGTTTTAATGCAGTGTATGCCAGAAGCTTTGCAAATCCAATGGAGGCCTCAAAAGATATGTGAAGATCCACAAAGGGCAGAACTTATCTGCAGGTATTGGTGGTCCAAATCAGATATGCAATCTATCGTGGGTGTCTGGTTCAAAAAGCTACATCAGACATCATGATGGTGCTAAGGTGTAAGTACAGGAGGTGGTCAAACTCTGTAGGAGTAGACAAGCACCATATGTATGCATATATATATATTTATATCTATCTATCTATCTATCTATCTATCTATCTATCTATCTATCTATCTATCTATCTATCTATCTATCTATCTATCTATCTATCTATCTATATATATATATATATATATATATATATATATGAGTCGTCAAAGAGACCATATGTATGTATGTATGTATGTATGTATGTATGTATGTATCTATCTCTCTTTCTCTCTCTCTCTACCTGTCTATTATTTATAGGTGCGCACGTATGACGGTATGAAAGTGAATGTGTGGGTGTGTGTGTGTGTGTGTATGTGTGTGTGTGTGCGTGTGTGTGTGTGTGTGTGTGTGTGGAAGTGTGTGTTATCTGAATGCACATATGTGTCACCTAACGGATGGAATATATATTCAGATGTCAGACCAGCTTTTGATAATTACGCTTCCAAGTAAGAGTCACTGCAAATTGAACTCTTGGAGATGAATGATTGACCTCATCTCCTCCATTAATCTTACCATTTGGATACTTTCAATGTCTCCTGAAAGTCTGCGAGCACAAAGAATATCAGCATTGAATTTAATTGATTATCTTGAGCTTCTGATGTTTAACGCTCTGCCACCTACTGCATAGGTAGTAAAAAGAGAATTACTGGTAGCTAGCTAACATAAATTAATTACTTCAACCTCTGACACATCGACCGCCATGTCACATGAAACTAATATATAACCTTTCTGTGGCTAGCACAGCAGTCTCTCAAGGTTATAAAATTATATTCTCCGTCCTTTACTGAATCTTATAATAGGAGATAGCTTTGTTATGAAGTATTGTTCAGTTAATTAGTGTCTGATCTGATATAATTTTAATTTATGATTTTTTTCTAGATTGCCGTTGGATTTGGATTTCTACCAAATTAAGATCTAAATTAACACCCTTCATCATCTACTTCTTTTCTTCTTTCTTTTATTAAATTGTTCTCATGGAATTTCTTCGAGTTACACTTAAAATCAAAAGTATGTCTTGCACAAGCCAGCGGGGAATCGTCTACTCTATCTCTTGGTCTTCAAGAAAGAAAAGCAACCCTGGCTTTAACGCTTTAAGAAAGGATGAATATCATGGAGGATGTAGTTGCAGATATACAGATGTGATGGTCAGATCTGGAAGGACTTTGCTCATAAGCCATGAAGCTGACCTCTGGTTAAACAAAAACAAGGTAGGTATATTTACCGAAACGGGGTCAGAATAAATTTTGCTTTTAGTCTATTAGTCAGAGATAAGCGGTGAACTGGTGCAATCGTTAGCATGCCGGGCAAAATGCTTAGCAGAACTTCGTACGTCTTCATGTTCCGAGTTCAAGTTCCGCAGAATATGTATCAGTTGAGTCGACAGAATATGTATCAGTTGAGTACTGGGGTTGATGTACTCGACTTTTCCTCTCTCCCGAAATTGCTGGCCTTGTGCCAAAATTTGAAATCAATATTTTAGTCCGAAAGGACCACATTTGACATTTTAAAAGAAATCTGAGGCAGGTGGGGAGGAATTTGACACTAAGTGTTTCAAATTGAATGGACTCCTACAGAGTTACTCAAAGTTAAGAATATCGTCAACCCGGAGCTATAGAAGAAAAACTTATTTTACGTGTCGCACAGTGGGGAAGAAGCCGAAATCATGTATTTACGAAGAGAACTTCTTAGTTCTACAGCGATGTCTGCATGTTTATAAATGAAATTGTTAATCCTAACTGTATCAGCTACTCACGGTAATTGGGAATATTCTATCAAGTAGGCAAAAACCCAGAATGTTTGAGAGGAAAGAACAGCCAATTACAACGATTTCGGTACATCACTTCGATTTTCTTCTTGTCGGGGAATACCTTATCCAATGTGTATTTTGTTTTTGATTAGAATAGTGTGTTTCAAGGGAGATTTGGTTGCTATTTCTACCACATAGTGCCAAGTTAGGTGGTTGGCACTATCTGATGACATTATCTCATGGAGACAAATGCTGGTGGCACTATGAGAGAGAAGCACTATCTTAGGTAGCTTAGCATTAATTCACAGCCCTGTATTCTTTCTTAACTGCACCTCCAAATATTCTTCCTTTACAACTTTTTCAATTCTTGTCAATGACTTTGTGTTTTCTCTTTAAATATACTGGAATTACCTCGGATAAATTGGTATTGTGCCTCATTGAAAGAAATTCATTTTAAGAATGGCTGAACACGCCAGAGAGTTAAATGTTGTAATTTCATTTCGAAAATAAAACAAAAAAAAGCCATCTATTCTATTTTAACATGCATTTCCCTTCATTTCCTGAATTAATATCATTTAGATTTCATTATTTTAACAGAGTGTTATTAATAAAGAAATTAATTAATTATACATGAATAGTTAAATTTCATTAATTAATTTATAGCAGCTCCCTTTCCTAGATCGTTAAATCTTTTGAAAATTTAATGAGAATTATATATTTAAATAAAAATACACACATTTAGTAACAAAGTCACAATTTTGATATTTAGTGAAGCAGAGTACCATCAGGCACACCCACTCTGGAAATCATTGGTTTGAGAGATCTAAATTTGCCTTTTTTTTTCACTTTCTAGCTGAAGATAGATAGTCATGCGTGTTATCTAATCCTGAGCTGGAGTCCATTAGGTTAAATAATTGTAAAAACGTTGATGTTATGAGCAAGTTAGACTAGGAAGGTTTTTGTTGGCAATAGATGTCTGTAACTTCGACTTTTACTTCAGTATTAACCCTAATCGCTTTTAATGGAAAAGCATGCATGTCACCAATTGCCCTCTAAAATGATGCCTACAAGAATGTATGCTCACTGATAAATATATGTTAGTAAAACAGCAAACCGTTGATCCTAATATAAAATGACGATTGGTTTAAAGCTAGAGCTAAGCCAATGATGTACTGTGTCTGCTATACGGATTCCATTTCTTGTAGCAATTTGTTTGATCCTATACAGATAATGGCTTTAGCAGAATCTGCGAGCTTATTCATTCCAGCATCAAGTGAAAAGGAAGTTAACATAGAAGTGACCGGAAATGATTGAACAAGACATCAACAGAAAAACAGGTGTTTATAGAACGAAATAAGCAGAAAGAGTAGCTTGATCACGAATGTTCAAACAATTAAATTCACAATTTATCTCATTAAACAAAAGAAGATATATAAAAGAATCCAGTATAAAAGCGATCTTCTTATTTTCCAATATATATTCTAAGCTATACATACGTTCTGGACCAACGGTGGTGAACCACTTTTGTCCAGCGTGCGGACAATACGTTTTACTTCTTCATATGTTTTTAGTTTTAGGTAAATGCTTATCCATAAGCTATGCTATACATGGTGTTGTAGGTGTATTTCTTAAAGACCATCATTTATTATGTAAATCTCTTTGACTGTATTTCCTAATATACAGGGCATAGCTTCGTCCGCAATCACTGATCAAAATTAATTTCGTTTGTGTCCTCATTTTGATTCTCAGATAGGACAGCTAATGTTTGCTGCTGTGGACATTTCATATTGTCTTGTACTACGAGATGTATTAATTAATGCCTTCATCAAATTACAAAATATGATAGAATCTAATATTCTCAATGCTATTCAGGAAATTCAGGGTGAACCAAATTTCAGAAGACAAAGATGAAAGGAGGATTATGGCGAAAGGAGAATATTAAAGTAAGTATAAATAGCCATAATGTACGGCAGAATATTCCACAATAAAAGAAATAATAAATACATCCGAATCAGCTGGAATTATCGGTTTGGTACTATTCTCTTTTGGAGTAAAATATGATACAAAATATGACTGCGGGTATCAACTCTTCCTCAACTGCTGTTATTTATATGTGAACAAATGCCGTCACATTTATCATTGTACGTTCGGAGAAATTGGAAACCGTCAGAACCATCCGAAGCATGGTCGTCAATAGTAGTGATAGAATGAATTTTGGACCATGGAATACAATGAAAATGGTGATGGTAATGATGCTTTTCAAGATATCATTGATTATAATGTAAGTGATGGTGATTATGATATTGGTGAAAATATCAGTGGTAGAGATGTTGAAGGGGATAATAGTGATGGAGATAATAAAAAGGGAAAGCGTAAAAGAAGATTATTACACTGATACGAATAATGAAATCCTCTGAAGCCGAGACAAAGGATTTAACTCAATCATAATCCTGCAAATTATCATCTGTTCAAATATACATGAAAAAATATTTATTAAGAAGTAGGAATTGATGAAACCAGATCTGAACAAGGAAAATTCAATGAAGAGGTAGGAAAATATGTTTAGAGACGAAGAGCAAACAGGAATGTATTTCAAGAAGGTTTTACAGGGGAAGTCATTACAGAAAACAACATTAAAGCAGAATTTAGGCTAAATACGGAAACAAACATTCCATCAGCTTTGAAAGCAAAGTAAATAATGGAAATAAAGTTGCCCAAGTTGAAGATATCATTGCAATATCTCTCTCTCTCTCTCTCTCTCTCTATATATATATATATATATATATATATATATATATATTAAGGTATGTAGAAAAATACAACATGGACAAGAACGTATAACTCTTAGAAGACGATACAATAAACATGGACAGGACATTCGAACCCCTCAGTCTTCAGTCAAGAACCGGATCATCGTAGTAATTTCGGCTGATTAATCTTGAGATTACTAGATCACGGCCAGCCCTCCAAGAAAAACTAAGCAACGAGCATTAGAAAAACTAAGCTGGAAGCGTAGATTTCCTGGAAGAAGGATCGAATGCATACGAACACCAGGACAGCAAAAGGGACAGGTATAAAAAAAACAAAAAACAATAATGGAATACAGAAACATGAAATACAGAAGCATTAACGGTGAAAACAACAAGTGTCTTACGACTGATAACAAGCAAACAAATTTTTTCTCTGGCGCATTGGAAAAGCCTTTATAGCGGCGGACGAAAAACAACGATGTTAACACGACGAGGGTCAGGAGCTGAAAGGCAGATTTCGGCCAACAGTCACGTGACAGAGAAGAGGGAAAAGAAAAGAAAGAGAAGCAAAGGAAGAGAGAGAGAGAAAAGGGGGACAAAACGCAACAAAGAGAGAGAAGAGAGAGAAAGAAGGAATCAGAGAGGAGAAGGGATGGGTGTCGAAGAATGACCTGTGAGTGCAGAGCGAGACAAAGAAATAGGAGGGTAGTGGAAGACTAGACCAAAGGATCAGAGGAAAGAGAAGATGAATAGAGAGAAAAGAGAGAGACAAACAGAGAGTCGTACCAATTATTAAGAATATGTGTTCACATTAATGATATATATATATATATATAATTGATATAGGATAAATTTTGTTTCGGGAATAATTTTTATCAATGGCCAGCATATGAAAAAATGCCTTTAAAGGTAAAATTTATACATAATTTACAAGATAAGGCAGAAGAAAAATTCTAATGCCCAGAATACGCCGAAACGAAAAGTTGTCGATAACCATTAAATTTATACGTCTCGAAACAAACCGATAGAAATCTCTAAAAAATTCGTTATTACCGTATTGGTCCAATTTCGGGGTTAATTCACAAGAAATTTTCCCCTCTTCAGCGGCACATACGCGAGATATAAATGAAATAAAAGACGCATAAATTTAATGGTTATCGACAATTTTTCGTTTCGGCGTATCTGGCATTAGAATTTTTCTTCTGCCCTTATCTTGTAAATTATATATATATATATGTGTGTGTGTGTATGTGTGTGTATATGTATGTAAACATATATGTATGTATATATATATGTATGTATGTATGTATGTATGTATATATATATATATATATATATATATATATATATATATATTATATATATATATATATTGATAAAACGGTAAGATAACAAAAGAAAGAAAGAGACCTCAATATTATGTAAATAGAGGAAATATTGTATATATATATATATATATATATTAGAATTTAAAAACGTGGAGAGCATGTAAAATAATTGGAACGGTGAATCTCGAAGCAGATAATACTACAAATAAGAACGTAGGTTTATTGAGTTAAAATTCCCTTTGGATGAAAAGATGTCGAAGGCTTTTCATATTCTCATATTTATAGACGAGTCGTTTCGCTAAACGTTTCTTCATCGGTAGAACCGCAATGTTCATTACAGTTCTGATGTATTCACATTTGAAAAAGAGCATTCCGTTAAAATGCATTGTTTTCCCTTTTTAAAATGACAGAAATCAAGAGAAGAAATTAAAAATGAAATTCCTCTAAATATTCGAAACACAGGGTATTAGATTTATTGTGAAGTTTTGTCATACACATTATCAAACGAATTTGTTGAATATATCGTTTCACAATATATTTATTGTTATTGATCTAGGGAAGAAAACAATTTCTGTTAAGACAATGAGAATAAAACTGATGTAATACTGGTATTTAATATCGGACATTGAAAGGCAATTATTTGAACGGGTTTATTTTGTACTCAAAACAAAATCAACCTATTTACACTTTAGTCGATATAGTTTGCGAAATCGATATCAAGTTACATCAATATTTGCTTTTGTGTTAAGTTAAAATGTCACAGGGCAGCAAGTTGGGCGGGGGTAGAGTGTAAGCCGATTGTACCGACTCCACTGTTCAACTGGTGCCTATTTTATCGACCCTGAAAGGATGAATGCAAAGTCGACCTCGACAGAATTTCAACTCAGAATATTAAGACGGACGAAATACCTATTTCTTTACTAGCCACAAGGGGCTAAACACAGAGAGGACAAACAAGGACAGACACACGGATTAAGTCGATTATATCGACCCCAGTGCGTAACTGGTACTTATTTAGTCGACTCCGAAAGGATGAAAGGCAAAGTCAACCTCAGCGGAATTTGAACTCAGAACGTAACGGCAGACGAAATACGGTTACGCATTTCGCCCGGCGTGCTAACGTTTCTGCCAGCTTGAAATACCGTTAAATATTTTGCCCGGCATGCTAACGATAACGCCAGCACGCCAACTTATGTTCAGTTCTAATAAAAACATTTTTGCATTAATTCGAAGGGTTACTCTATACGTCTGTAGAATACAAGTTTATTATTCTTAAGCAAGAATATTTTTGGTAGTGACTTCGAAGTTTCGGCTAGCTACACATATGTTATTGAATGACTCAGTAACACACATATGCGCCAGGTTTGACGCAGCGAGGTTTTATGTCACTGGAAGATAAAAGAAAGAAGTATTGAACTCGACATCAGTTTTAACCAAGCAGACCCGCGATCTAATCATTCCAGCTGCAGCCACATTTTTTTTACATATATATATATTCTTTTAGGAGCAGTGTTTCTCGGACTACATTAGCTAATGTGCCTTTCCACTTTTATTATAGTGAACAATATGCTTTCTATTTCAAGCAGATAGATGCTGACTTGTCTGCTCGCTAAGGTTTTCTGATTTGGCGCTGTACCATAGTAAAATGCCGCAAACTTTCCTGCCATAATTACACGATAGCATGATATGTGCTGTGAAAGGAAATGTTTTCGCTGTCAACATTAACAATTAGAGGCACTCAGCCCTGACATCGCTGTTCTTTGCCGTTGGGCAAAGAAGAGAATTGATTAGACAGCGGAAGCTAAACCTCCATTGGGAATTGTTATTTCGCTTCGTTGTTTAAAGTATTTAGACTGTATCACTTCAATGAGAAGGAAATAAAATTAGGTTTTATAGATGTAGGAGATCAATCGTTAGGGTTGATTCGAAACTATATTGCATAAGGTATTCTTTTATCTGTCCACTTGATTCAGTCTTTAGACTGCAGCCATGCTGGAGGATCACCTTGAAGAATTTTAGTGAAGCGAATCGACCAAGGGACTTATTTTTTATTTAAGCCTGGTAATTATTTTATCAGTTTCTTTTCCGGAACTGCTAAGTTATGGAAGATGTAAACACACGAAGGCTGGTTGTCCAGCGGAAGCTGAGGACAAGCATAGACAGAAAAATGCAAACTCACAAATACACTAAAACACACAAAGATACACACAGAAACACACTTGCTTCCTTCAGTTTCTGTCTACCAAATCCACTCTTAAGGTTTTGGTTGAGGCTACACAATTGGCCAAGGTTCCACACAGTGGGGCTGAATGCAGAACAGTGTGAATGGAAAGAAAACTTATAAACTCACGTTGCACCTATATATATATATATCTTTTACTATTTTACTTGTTTCAGTCATTTGACAGTGGCCATGCTGGAGCACCGCCTTTAGCCGAGCAAATCGACCCCAGGACGTATTCTTTGTAAGCCTAGTACTTATTCTATCGGTCTCTTTTGCCGAACCGCTAAGTTACGGGGACGTAAACACACCAACATCGGTTGTCACGCAATGTGGGTGGG
This sequence comes from Octopus sinensis, assembly GCF_006345805.1. Lineage (NCBI taxonomy): Eukaryota > Metazoa > Mollusca > Cephalopoda > Octopoda > Octopodidae > Octopus > Octopus sinensis. Next base: position 33,052,180 of record NC_043009.1, on the reverse strand, counting down.
TGGGTGGGGACAAATACAGACGCACAAACATATGCACTCACACACATATATATATATACTTATATACGACGGGCTTCTTTCAGTTTTTGCCTACCAAATCCACTCACAAGGCTTTGGTCAGCCCGAGGCTATAGTAGAAGACACTTGCCCAAGGTGCCACGCAGTGGGACTGAACACGAAACCATGCGATTGGTAAGCAAACTACTTACCACACTGCCACTCCTACGCATATATATATATATATGTTAATAAAATAGAACATATGCATATATATAAACATATATGTACGTACCTACCTCTACATGTACATATACACGCATATATGTGTACAGGACACCAAAAAGACGTCGAACACATAGAGAGACGAAAACATAGACACAAACCAAGGAACAGGACAAGCAAAAAAGAAAAAAGAGATACAGGACAATAAGCACAACGAAAAATCCCCTTCTTCAGTCGCTAAGGTTTCATCTACTCTACGTTTCGAAGGATAAAAGCGAGACGTATACTTCGAAGAAACTTCCTTCCTGCGAAAAGCAAATCAATTAAAATCTGAGATCTTTTCGCAGAGGGGTAAAAAATGGTAAAAAATAGCAAGACGGTAACGACAGTACAAACATATAAACAGTAAAAAAAAAAAAAATTATATATAAACAGTTGAAAAATAAATATATAACAGTGAGAGACAGGACAAGGAGAACAAGATAAGAAGGGCTGTTTACGCCAGACGAAAAAAGTAATGCAAACGCTGGATTATAGTGGACGACGAGAGAGAAAGAATGTCGACCAGTGGCCTTAGAAGGCGGGCGAGAAAAGACAGGATAGCAGTTACGACGGAAGTATATGAAATATGTATAGATATTTTAATTTTTTCCCTTTTATTTCAAGCACACATGCATCTATATATAATACAGTCCATTGCTTACCTGTTTCTGATATAAAGTAATCATCTAATGACCGGCGAAGTAAAATAGTCACTGAAAGTAACTTAAATAGATGGTCATCACAGGTTCTGTGATTAAGAGTTTATTCTATTTATGTGAAGTAATCAAAAGAGTGTCAATAATGAGAATTAGGCTCAATTATTGATGATACATAAACCTACGTAGGGTAACTGTATTTGTGATGATATTGTCATTAATAACGAATACTAAGCGTAATAAAAATGCATCGTAGTGTGTATGCATGCATATGTTTATGTTAAATTTTATCGGCAGTCTTAGGTAGCAATTTTCTATGATTTTAAATGCACGTTCTTTTAGCATAATTGCAATTCAACTTATAGTTCTACTTCACATTTTCTATTATTGATGTTAGAGCCTCATTCATGTTGGATATCTTTCCACATGCATGCCATATGTATATTTACGCATATACACTATAAGAATATATGACACATTGATATCAAACCAATATAAAAGATGCTATCTTAACGATAGCATGTTCGCACTAATATATCTACCTATCTGTGTGTGTGTGCTAAAACCTTTTTCTATCAGTATCATTACTGTCATAAAACAAAATTATGTTTTTGCTAAATTATTCATTTTAGACTTGAAGATTTCTACACCGTTTGCATTTTAATTTCTACTCTTGTTTGCATTCAAGAAAAGAAAACGTAATATTTGCAATCAAATTTCGTTTCTTATTTCAATTTGAATTTCCAGTTTTATTTCTTTGCACTTTGAATGAATTCCGGTTTAAAACGAAGCACACCATATTAATTTGCCACATAACGTTCCAACTTAATCACATTACACGTCCTAAGAGTTTTCATTCCGTTACTACTTTTTATGCAGCAAATGAAAAATTTATTATTTTTGTTCATGAATTATGAATAGAGAGATGAAAGTAAAGACGAACCGTGTTTATAAAGGAGCTAATATTCCGATCTTATGTTAAATTATACTTTACGCAAAACGCTAGTTTTAATACATTTATTTGGTGCGACATTCAAATTAATTTTAGTATTGACATTTAATTTTTTGTGCTATTGTGAAATTGATTTCTATATTTCGCATCTGATGCCATCCGTTTGAGATCTCACCTTTCCAAGCAATGATTTTTTTTATTGAAGTAAATGAATACTAATAATAAATGTTAAGCTATATTTATTGATAAGTGTTATAACTGTTGCAACGAACTAAAGTGCACTACAATAGTTGCGTATTTCATGATGCACACATTATATCTGAGGTAAGATGCAATTAAATGTAATATTCTAATGTATAAGTTTATAACGCACACATGCACACGCGCACGCGCACACACATGCATCTATATATAATACAGACAACACCAAATGTTGACATTTGGCTATTTTGGATGCATTTAATACATGTGTTTCGGGCAATTACATAAAAGAATTTTGTTTGAAGAAGTCGTTGTTACATAGTAACTCGAAACGCGTAGAAATACCATAGTATCAGTATTTACTTGCGTATTTATTACATATGGCTGTACAACGGAGGGCATTCTTAGAGAGCCACCACAAGTAGTAGAGGCCCCAGTACAGTTCTCTGTCGGACTCCGCTGAGAATTGGTGTCACTTCAGAGTGAGCACCATTGGCTACAACTGTCTGACTCCTGCCGATGTTGCTGTGTTTATATCCCCGTAACTTAGCGTTTCGGCAAAAGAAACCAATAGAATAAGTACTAGGCTTACGAAGAATGAATCCTAGGATCGATTTATTCGACTGAAGGTGTTGCACCATCATGGCCGCACTCACATGACTGAAACAAATAAAACAATAAAAATCTATGTCATTTTAATCCCGAGTAACACCAGATATGTCTGCTAGTAAGTAATAAATATGAAATATAGATCACGTACCGATGTTTCAATTCCTCGCAATAATAAAATTATAAAAGTATGTTGTTTCTTGACCGAGAATCACCTCAGCGTAATTTCTTATACATAAGAAATTACACCAATGAGATTCTTGGCCAAAAAACAATGACTTTTTATAATTTTATTACAGCCAACAATTGAATATATGAAATCTATGTCATATTTATCACTTATTATATTGTATTATTATAAGAATATATTGTTTATTAATGATTTATTATAAGAATATAATATAATATAATATTATGCTCATAACTTTTAAATTTTAATTTTTGAATTGCCAATTGTTATACATCACCTTTTTCTATCATGTATATATATATATATATATATATATATTATATATATATATATATATAATATGTATATTATATATATGTAGGTCCCGGTTGATTCGGGGTTAACCACTTCCTGAAGATTTCTGAATTGATGAAACACGTCTAGTCCTGTAGAAGCTCCTTCTATATAATTAATATATATATATATATATATATTATATATATATATATATAACAAATATATATATTATATATATTATATATATATATATATATATATATAATATATATACACATATATATATATACACATGTTGTGTGTGTGAGTGTGTGTGTGTAGTTGTTGAAAATTATAGAAAAAAAAAAGACGAAGACAGGTGTATAAACAACAAGAAGATGTATTAGTTTGACGCTCAGGAAGGCAAGAAAGTATTTTACCTTTCGAGCCAACGCTCTTCAGTAGAAAATAACACGAGGAAATAAACAGAGAGATTATAAAACTTTGGGAGTTAGCGGTCAATCAGGGCGCTTATATATACATGTACATGCATATATATGTAATATATACACACACCCACACACACACACACACATATATATATATATATATATATATATATATATATATATATATGTATACATTAATATACATATATATATATATATTAATAATATATATGTATATATATATATATATATGTACACACACATATAAAAATATAACTATATATATTATTATATATATATTATCTGTGTTTATATATATGTGTATATAAGTATAAAAATATGTGTGTCTCTGTATCTTTTTTTACACGTTTTATTAGTTTCTAGATTAAGACCCTGATGCTTGTGTACCTATACTTTGTAGTTGTATGTTATTATAATAGCGAAAGGTTGTCTTCGACCTAAACGAATTTGGATCAATATATAGAAATATATTTCGATAATTGTAGATTCGATTTACTTAATTAGTTTGTCCTTTATAATTTTGTTGTTTTTTAATTGTAATTGTTATGTAGTTGAAAAGTTAACGCTCGCGCTCATAATACATTTGGATTATTTTTTTTGCAAACCAGCTGCACTTACACGCAAAATTTCGTCTATTTTTAAACTGTAGCTCTGATGAGACCTTTATAAGTGGATTGAATTGTTTATAAATCAAATAAAGTATATTAGTCGAAACAAATTGTTGGCTATTTTTTTTTCATGCTCTTTTTTATGTCATCTTATCTTATATTATATTCATATTATATTATGATATATATTATGATGCATGTATACGTATACACATATTTTGTATTTCATACCGAAGCCGTTATATATCCGCATAATTGTCCCCCTCCCTCCCCAATGTCTGTATCTATCTATCTATCTATCTATCTATCTATCTATCTATCTATCTATCTATCTATCTATCTATCTATCTATCTATCTATCTATCTATCTATCTATCTATCTATCTACCTATCTATCTATCTACCTACCTACCTATCTATTTATCTATCTTCTATCTATCTATCTATCTAGTCCTATTTCTTATTGACTTCGATAGGTCTGAAAATGTTGAAATGTGGTCCTCTCTCATATTCTAATTTATGTAGAATCATTAACCCTCCGTATCTGTAATTACACAAATACTTACAAAGTGATTCCGCTTACAAGCTGGGAGCAAAGATCAAAGAAAATTAACACCTGAAATTACCGTGTACATTCCAAAGTTTGAACCAGGAATATATTAGTCTCATGCTTGTCATCCATACAACGTTTTACTATGGACAGATAATATGTGTCTGTACATAAGAATTATCATTTAATATGTAAGAATTATCCTTTAATTTTATCGGTTTTAAGGAGAAGTTGCAATAACGAAGTAATTGAGATTTGGGGTTCTCAATCAAAGACTTGTATCCGTGTATTTTCTTTAGATGTGTTGCTGTGGAATTGGTAATGAAAATTATTGTTCCAGTTTACTGGAAAGAGAGGAGTTGAAGGAATTGAAGATCTCTTTGTTGCGGTTTCATTCCATCTATGTCATTGCAGAATCATTGTCAAAGAGATCAGTCATAATGCCGACTAATTTATCCTTCATTATATCATACGCGATTACAAGTAGATATGATCGTTAAGTCGAACAGAAATGAAAACGAATGAGGAGGAAAGAGAGCAAAATGAGAGAGAGAGAGAGAGAGAGAGCGAGAGAGAGATAAACAGTGTCGAGAAAGAAGAAGCTAAAGATCATAATGTTTCTGATGATTATGATGACAATGGTCATTTGCCAATAGAGTGGGGATATTAATCGATTGTTAAGATCGATCTGAAGCCATATATCTGTCAGGTCTTTAATAACATGCTGGAATAAGTTTTTATTCCTTAAGGCAAAGAACTCCTTCACTGAAACTTCTACCTTCTGTTCGTTGATGAAATGAGCAAAGAATCGGAATCAGGGATAATCAGAAGGACTCTAGGTCCGGACTCTATGTCGGGTGTAGCATCAGTTCGTCTCCCTCATGTTTCTAGAGTTTATATAGAGTCGTTCAAGCGGTACGAGGTCTTGTATAGTATTTAACCAATTCTGTTTTTTGCTGCACAGTGGCGTATGCCTGCTCCAGCTGTTCAGAGTATAGGCTGCTATCGATGATTCGACTGTCCGGAAAGAACTTTTTTGTGAATTATTCCATAATAATTCCCCCAGACGCAGAGACTTACCATACGCTTGAAACACCCATGTTTAGCGACAGGTTCTGAAAGCTTTCCCTTGCTTGAGTTACTGCTCATGTGCGTTAGGAGTGCAGTAAAATATCTTCCTCGATTATTACTTGTTCCAATCCATGGCTCACTTCATCAATAAAGAGCAGGTGGAAGTTTAAGGCAAGATGTTCTTTGCCTCAAAGACCAACAACTAGCATTAGTGTGGAATCCCCAAACTGGAAGATAGGTGGCTTCAGACGCTGCAACACGATGATCTCTGCTTTGAATGTCTGGTTACTTTTAGTTTAACTTGACGATTAAAGCAAGTTACCAGAATATTGCAAAGCGTTTGGCCCAACACAGTATTTATGTGCATATATATGTATGTGTATACGTACATACATGCATACATGCATACATACATACATACATACACACACACACATACACACACACACACACACACACACACACACACACACACATATATATATATATATATATATATGTATGTATGCATATATATGATAAAAGCAATTCATACGGAAGATGGAATATACTGGAGACTTTATTTATCGCAACCATCATTTCGAAACCTCCTGCCCAGCTTCGTGGCTGGGAAACTATACAATGACTTCCAATGTATCTCACAATGCGGAAGTATCTTTTCCGGTGATATATCTTGATTTCTCTTTACATAATTGAGGAAATTTCCCCAAGACACCTGATGGAGGCTGGAGATTATATCAGCTAAAACGTTGAATTAACAACAACCAAGATGACAAATATCCGTCGAATGACGTAGTGGTTAAGAATGCGGGCTACTAATCCCAAGATTCCGAGTTCGATTCCAAGCAGTGACCTGAATAATAATAATAATAATAATAATAATAATAATAATAATAATAATAATAATAATAATAATAATAATAACAATAATAATAATAATAATAATAATAATAATAATAATAATAATAATAATAGCAACAACATCGAAAAATACCTTAGGAATGAGAACTCAGGTTCGAAATTTCTCCAAGCCACCTGATGAAGGCTGGAGAGTATATCAGCCGAAACGTTGTGTTAAAACAAAGAATATAAGGACAAATATCTGTCAAATGTAAATAATGTAAATAATTGACATTTCGCCCTTAAGCTTAACTGGAACATTCTGACAGTAGTCGTATCTAAAATACATTGAGGAAGAATGAAGAATAGCAAGGGATAGACTAAGTTGCCAGGTTGAGAATACGAACAAGTAATTGAGAAAAAAATTATAAAGAAAAAATACAAAACAATGAATAAAGAGAACTTCACCATAGAATACATTAGATTAGAATAAGACACGCTATAAAGTGTGATAGTGTATGAGCAGATCATCGGTAGACCAGTTGGTAGGGATAAGTTTCTTGATAGTTGTCGATCATTGGCACCATGCAGACGCATTGAGCTGGAATGGGTTCAGGTTGTTGATCGGGTGATAAAACTTTATTATTACTAGGCGCATATCAATATCCCAACATACGCCTATATACGCATGTAGACACGCGCACACACACACACGCATTTATACACGCAGGTGCATCGTTCCTTATTTATACACAGACGCCTATATATATATTTATATATATATATGTGTGTGTGTGTGTATGTATATATATATATATATATATATATATATATAAATGAGCAACAAGAATGACTCCGGTAGTTTGGTACAATTGTTTCGCACTACAACATTTTATTAAGGGTTGTAATTATTACAGCAGATTTAAGATGTTGAGTGCTCATCAGCCAAAAATATAGGTTTTCCAATAATACAAAAGCTTTATATCAAGTAGTAACATTTTAGAGAAGGTAGATATACAGATAAAGATGTAGAATTAAATTGTTACTTCTTGATTTAAAAGCTTTTGTATTATTGGAAAACCTATATTTTTGGCTGATGAGCAGTCAACATCTTAAATTTGCTGTAATAATTACAACTTTTAATAAAATGTTGTAGTGCGAAACAATTGTACCAAACTACCGGAGTCACTCTTGTTGCTCATTTTTGATTATAATCACCCCGCAAATTTTTATGGATAACACCATACAAAATTCTGGTGCATCTAAATAAGTACCATATTCATTTGAATCTAAATTGTCGCTGAATTTATATATATAATATATATATATATATATATATATATATATATATATGAAAAAACAAGTAAAAATAGAAAAATGCTAAAATAATTTATAGTGAACATTTCAGTACCCGGTTCGGTCATTTTGAGACCTTTTCAACTGTAACGATTAAATAATTAAATTTAGAAAAATTAGAAGAAAAAGTTTTTTAAAAGAATATTTCTATAGTAGTGTTCAGATTAAGTGGCATTCTGCCTTTCTCTGACTCCCTTGTTTGCACTTGTGTGTCGGAGGTCGTTGTGAAACGACCTCCGACACACAAGTGCAAACAAGGGAGTCAGAGAAAGGCAGAATGCCACTTAAATCTGAACACTACTATAGAAATATTCTTTTAAAAAAACTTTTCTTCTAATTTTTCTAATTTAATTATTTAATCGTTACAGTTGAAAAGGTCTCAAATGACCGAAACCGGTACTGAAATGTTCACTATAAAATTATTTTAGCATTTTCTTTTTTGTCTTTGTTTTTTCATATATATCAACTCGTGTGTTCCTTTCACCCTTATACATATATATTATATATCTATATATATTATATATATATAATATATATATATATATAATTCAGGGTGAATACTGATAACAGTAAGCACCTGTATATGCCAGTTAGTGGTGTAGGGGATAAGGGTTTATATTTATCAAAAGAAAAACAGGATGCAAAGGATTTAACGGTACATATGTTTCTGGCTTTATTAAACAGTTATATCAATGCATAATTGATGTAATATGTTTGCTTCCCAAACTTACAATGTAATACATGTCTTTGGTATGGTAATTGTGCGTGGCTGAAGAAAGCTATTGACGTACATATAACATCAATTATGCATGATAAAACTGTCTAATAAAGCCAGAAATCCTTTGCATCCTGTTTTTCTTTTGATAAATATATATAATATAATATATATATATATATATATATATATATAATAGATATATATATATATATATATATGTATATTCACAGTTCATTGCTAAACTTCGCTAAGATAAATATTTCTATTAACCTGAAGATTGACTGTAACCATAACTCGAATTATTACGAATTGTACAGCCATGAAACGATCGTAGTGTTTTACTCTTTATCTTTTATTAAACTTTTAATACTTTTGATATATATTTAAAATAATATAAATTAAGTAATCTTATGTATTGGGTTATGTTTTTCATTGTTTGATTTGCCTAATAGTGGTTTTATCTCTAATTTAATATAATATAATATAATATATTTAACTATAAAATTGGATTTAATCCTAAATCTGATTTTCCCCTGTAAGTTTGGATTTATTCCCTAATATTTTATTATATATATCTATATATATAAAACTCTAGTTGTGTGAGTGTCTGTCCCCTTCGATTTAGATTCCTAACTCCTCCCACATTTTGCGGTGCAGTTTAACCAAATTCGGGTATCTTATCGTCGTGATTCATATCGAGCCCGTCTGACTATTAGCACGCGTCAACGATGAGTCTACGATTAAAAAAAATTAACATCATTTTTTATTCCATTTTAATGCATAAAATGCATCGTGTGTCGATGGCGGCGGAGTTGGCGTCCACGCTCACAGCTGCACTGTTTGCCTTCTCCCCTTCTTCCCTCCCTCGTGAAGCTGTGGGGAAGGGAGTGTAAAGAAATCAACGTCGTAATGCGTTGTGAAGGAAACCAGCGTTCTTTTAGAACAACGACTTCATGGCTTGAGACACCAAAACAAAAATGGCTAAGAAAGCCCGAATTTATAAGGGAAGTAACTCTCTAAAAATGCTTATATAGTTATTTCCCTTACAAACCCGAGCAACGCCGGGCGATACTGCTAGTATATATATATATATATATATATATATATATATATATATATATATATATAGTAGGGACAGCTGGGCACAGTCTGTGAGAAAACAGCATCATGACTGAATTCACTCTGCCAGAAATTTGGAAATGACATGTTTACTGCTTGGCATTGGCACCATAAACTCCAGTACGAACATTTCTGAATGGTTGGGTGTCAACCTGATTACAGTGTAGAGCATTCGGAAAGAGTTGGAGGAGTCAAATGGTGATTATGAATGTACGGCAGCTCGGAAAACTCACTGTGATGGTTCTGATAAGAAAAGAACTCCTGAATTTGCTGGTGAGATTCAGGCCATGATTGACAACGATCAGCTTTTATCCCAAGCCAGGAAGGACAAGAGGAAAGACCGCACTATGAAGCTTTTGAACAAATCGAGCATCCCCGCCACTGGAACACTCTTTGGTTTTTCTCAGACGAGAAAAATTTCTGCTAAGGTCAGATGTTGAACACAGAACAATCGTTAGCTTGCCGTGTCACCAAAACATGTACTGAGGTGGATAAAAATCAAACATCCAGCCAATATCCTGGTGATTGGAGTGTACACTAGTGATGACAACGTTATACCTGCATTCACCTTCCCATATGGCCTCACACTCAACAAGGAGACCTACATCAAGTGCCTGGAGGAGGTAGTGCTGCTCAGGGTCAAGAATAACACAAAATAGAAATGATATCAGGAATTAAATGTATCAGGAATAAACAGTTTTACGATTCCGTGAATATATATATTATTTTATTTGTTTCAGACATTTGACTGCGGTCATGCTGGAGCACCGCCTTTAGTCGAGCAAATCGACCCCAGGACTTATTCTTTGTAATCCTAGTACTTATTCTATCGGTCTCTTTTGCCGGACTGCTAGTTAACAGGGACGTAAACACACTAGCGTTGGTTGTCAAGGGATATTGCGGGGACAGACACAGGCACACACACGCACATACACACACACACCACACACACACACACACACACATACACACACACACACACACACACACATATATATGTATATATATATACGAAGGGCTTCTTTCCGTTTCCGTCTACCAAATCCACTTACGAGGCTTTGGTCGGCCCGAGGCAATAGTAGAGGACACTTGCCCAAGGTGCCACGCAGTGGGATTGAACTTCGAACCATCTTGTTGGTAAGCAAGCTTCTTACCACACAGCTACTCCTGCGCCTATGCTTACCACACATCCATTCCTGCGCCTATGTATGTATATATGTATGTATTGTGCGTGTGTGTGTGTGTGTGTGTATGTGTGTGTGTGTACGTGCGTATGTATTTAAGCGAGTGACTGGGTTTACTACTGTTGTCCTTGCCTAAGTAAGGTCTTTGACGCTGCACACTATTCTTTAAATACAGAATATTTATGTAGAAAGAAAAACCAACGCCCAAATTATCAGCCGCCACAGTCTTTATGACAATCGGAGTCTTAATCAGAATAGGAACTTCTTTAGTCTTTGCTAGAATCAAAAACATATTTAACACGACAATAAGTGTAATGCTGGACACGTCGAGTGATTGTTTTGGTTTTGTTGCTCGTCTTGTAATTCTCATTCTGCTGGAAGGTTCTTTGTTGCTTTGAATTGCCCGTTCTTGTTAGTGGGTAATATGATATTGCTGAGTATGGCGGCGACCTGGCAGAATCGTTAGCACGCCGGCCAAAATGCT
>NC_043009.1:33002243-33040553 GCF_006345805.1 Octopus sinensis | reverse complement strand
TGAGGTGACGTTACCAGTACTTGCTCAACCTTTTGCCAGAAATGGCGAAGAGTTGTTGGGAGTGGTCGAATATTCTGAGTAAAATTGGGAGACAACTACACAGAGAAGGAGAAAAAGACTCCACCGCACGCCTGTATTTATTGATACTTGGTGGGATTGCAAATCAGAGGGTTGCTACAAATACTACAAGGCATTCTATTTGAAGCTCCAATTCTCTTCGCACTCGTCATCTTCAAAGAAAATCCCTAAGCTATTAAATAAGACACACGCACACACAGAAACATACACACACGTGTGTGCGCACGTGCAGAGATACATGTTGATGTAACTTGACTTCAACTACATTTGACAGTAACTGTAGACAAATATGATAAATAATTCAGTGAATTGATAATAACACCTGGAATCATATGAACTCGTTGAAGACTAAGGTAGGCCAACCATCTGCTTTCAACATAATACATCATTTGAAATGAGCGTAAGAAGAGTTAAAATATAATAGAAAATTAACTTCTGAAATATAACAAGTTTGAAATGTAAAAATTGCTCAAAGAAATACAAACAAAAATCAAACATAATGCCAAAATAACAAAAGGAAGTTCCATTTTAAATAGAATCAACAATAATTCCGTTTCTAACTGAAGAGTAGCAATTCTCTTTAACACAATGGAAAATGTTAGAAGAATATTATTTTTCTATTTGAATTTACCTTTTGTTAAAATTTAGCTTATGACCAATGGCACAAATGATATCTAGAGCTTTTGTTCTTGGCGTTGTTTTATGTCTTTTTTTGACAATAATGAAACTTGCAGTAAACACATTATCACGTAGTCTCTCTCTCACTCACTCACACTCTCTCTAATCCCCTCTCTATTTCCTATCATTATGTCAGTCTTTAAGACTTCTAAGTGGTGTAGGATGTGATGATGTATTACGTTGTATTGTTTTCTGTTTATAAATACATTTTGCTGCTTTATAAGCATTGAATTGTACTTGCTAAATGTGTGTGTGTGTGTGTCTGTTTGTATACGTAGAGAAACATACACGCACACTCGCATATATTATATACACATACACACGAATGTTCATATATATATACATACATTAATATATATAATATATCATATATATATATATAATATATATATATATATATATATATATATATATATATTATATATATATATATTACTTATTATTTATAGACAGATTGATTTCTATGCTTATAATATATGTATGTAGTTATATCTGTAATATTCATATATGTGTATACGTGTGTGTGTATGTATATGTATGTATATATCTATATATATAATATATATATTGTGTGAGTGTGTGTATATATATGTGTATATATATATATGTATATATAATATATATATATATATACATATATATATATAATATGTATATATAATCAATCTCTATCTATCTATACATGCAAACATATAGTTTTAATATCAATGTTACATACACACACACACAGATGCATGCTTGTGTATATACGTCTGTGAGTGTGTTTGGATCGGAGTGTGAGTATGCATTTAGTAAATATTCAAACGTAGACACATATTTGCGCGCACTGAAAAACATATCCACACATCTATCTATCTATCTATCTATCTATCTATCTATCTATCTATCTATCTATCTATCTATCTATCTATCTATCTATCTATCTATCTATCTATCCATCTCTCTCTCTCTCTCTCTCTCTCTATATATATATATTATATATATATATACACCTACCCACCAATGCAGCCAACTCTAATCTATGTATCTACCTATATTTACCTATATATCCATGTATCAATCAATCTATATTAATGGGAGTGTGTTGTATGTTTGGTGTGTGTATAAGTACTTGTACCTATGCCTTTCCTTTTTTACGGACATTTCTCAAGAAAATAGATTTCCTTTTTTCCTCTCTGATGAAATTTATCTCCAAGCTGTGAAATGTATAAAAGCAAACCTAACGGCATCCCTGAGACAGTTTAAAGGACAATGAAATTTACAGTTCATTTCAGAAAAAATAATTTACGTATTTAAGATAGAAAACTATGCACCGTGGACAACCTTGAACAGGTTTTGATCTTCCGACCTCATCAGTATTGTTGTTCAATCTATTTTAAATAAATAACCCTTTCACAATAGGTACAAAGCCTCAAGTGCTTGAGAGGGATTACGTCGATTACATTGCTCAGCTGGTACTTATCTTGTCGACCTCGAAAAGATGAAAGGCAAGGTCGACTCTGTTAGTAAATATGATTTTTCTCACTTACACATGCACACACATACATACATCCATACGCACATACATCCACGCGCACATACATGCATCCATACCGGCATACATGCATGCACACAACACAAACACAGAGGTTCACTTTATGAGGGGGTGGGGGATTAAAAATTTAAATTACAAATTTCTTTTGTTGTTGCTTACTTAAGTTCCACCGCATCAGCATTACATAAAATGTGTTAATGGGGAGAAAATGTTCAAAGACAAAGAATGATAAAGGTACTAGGTAATCGTGGCATGTGCTAGAAACCATAAATCACACATTTTCGTCTGAAAATTATATTCTAATTATAAAAAAAAAACACATTTTCAGATTCGCACTGACCGTATTTTAGAATTATGATTAAAAAATATTTCGTAAAAAAGCCGAAATCTTAGGATTTATGGGGTGGGTGGTGAAGTGTTAATTAATAAATTAAAATAGTTTCACTATTGTTTTTAAACTACGTTTCATTTTCTGGTTGAAAATAAAGGCAGTGGGGATTGCAATAGTGTTCGCAATTTTCAAAATGTTTTTAAACTTCCAGGCTTCAGTCATCGTTTAGAGCTAAAAACAAAAGGTAAAAACCGGTACTGAGTCGGGGAGAGGGTTTGAAAGAATTCAAAGATTTTCGAAAACAAAAAAATATTTTTAGCGAAATGGTGTCTTCCAAAGTTTTTAAGTGGGTACTGCAAAAAGGAATTCATAAGATCGGTCAAGAAGAGTGGGGGCGAGGTGTAGGGAGAGGGGATTCATAACTTCCAAAAATTTATTTTCATAGAAGTATTCCACTTATCATTCGCAAGGGTGTGGTGGAGAGAAATAGAAAAAAACTCTCGTCAAAACGGAAAAGGTCCAGCTTTTGTGAGTGCGCTATCCGAAACTCTTCCAAGGCATTCTATTGTGAAAACTACCCGGCATCGACGGGACACCTAGCTTGTATGCATACACACATACATACATACATACATACATACATACAATCATAAATACATACATGCTTATATATATATATATACACACACATATATATATATACATATACTTGCAGATATGTGTGTGTATGACCTCGTGAGTACCGCTGGCGATTTTTTTTCCTCTGTCTTCCCTTCTCGGGATTTTTCCTTCTCCTATGTTTCCGACGAAGAGCTCCGCTCGAAACGTTAGACCCTTCTTCTTCCTTCTTTCCTGAGCGTCCAATAATACTTTATTTGTTCCACGTCCTCGCGTTGTGTTTTTTTGTGTTTTCTTGTTTGGATAACTTTATATATATATATATATATATATATATATATATATATATATATATATATACATATATACTATATACATACACATATATATATGTATTATATATGTATGCATGTATGTATAAATCCTTAAATCCTTAAAAATGTTTTAGCCCGAATGCCGCGGCCATACTGGGGCACCACCGCTGATATATATATATTTATATATATATATACACAAGATACATACACATACATGCGCACACACACACATATACATATGCACGTATATGTGTAGTTGTGTATGCATATACATATTTAAGTTCGCGTGTGAAGTTATGTGTTCACATAAATATTGGCGGCTATATTTATACGCAGGTAGCTTCATGTAAATACTCATATATATAAATAGACATACCCACGTAGCTACACAACCTTTTGAATAAATAAATATATCTGCACAAAGTTTTATTTTGAAGTTTGATAAGTTTTGGGAGAAAATACATACGCGCGTGTGCCTATATACATATATATATATATTGATATATATATGTGTATATATTTATATATATATGTGTATATATTTATATATATGCATACATATACGTATAAAATTATATATAAATGTATGTATATGTATGTGTATTCACATAAATGCACGTATATGTTTATTTATATATATATATTTATACAATATCTTGTGATATTTCAAAATATCACGGAAATACTTTTTGATATTAAACTATTTGGAGAGAAAGCAACGAAAGACTGAAAAAGATACAAAAATACCGTGACAAGTACTTAGTGACGATATTTGAAGCAGTGAAGCCATTTTCACAATTAGTCGCTGTCAATGACTGAAATAAAAATAGCCTTTCACCGATAAGTGAACTTTGTCGGAAATTCAATCGAAAATGTCAGTAAGCTTTGTGTTATGAACCCGCTTTAGCTAATCGTACAGTTTGCGTTACTGCAAGAGAAATGGCGGACGTGGTTATCGTTAGAGTGCGTTCAATTGCAATTGGTACAAAATCTTGTTATTGTGTTTCTTCGTGTATGTCTACATTCACCTACATTGTATACATTGTACTAGTGGATGACCTCCACATAACCATGTCATGTGATTTGTTAAAAATCACAGCTAAATCCCACCAAGTTAGCAATGTATATAGTCGGAAATATGGAAGATATCTTCTCGATAAACTAATCCAGCATGCCATTAAAAACACGATATTTTCGCGGATGGAAAGGTAATCATAGTGGGATCTGATAAGGTGCTAAACACCAATGCAAATACACATACACACATATGTAAACATTCGCACACACACACACATATTGATGAGGGAGAGAGAGAGAAGGTTTGTAGATAAGTGTGTATAGTAGGGACATATACATAGATTGATATATCCCTCTTTCTGTCTCTGTCTCTGTCTCTCTCTCTCTCTATATATATATATGTGTGTGTGTGTGGTATGTGTGTGCGCGTGACTGCGTGAGTGTGTGTATCGCATATAAATGCGCTTCAGTGTATACATATATGTAGGTTTGTGTATATTATATGGATATTGAACAATATTAAAGTACAATAATATGAATTATAAAAGTAAAATATTTTTAAGCTTTATAAATGAATAGCATACGTTTTTTTATATAATAATTCAATAATCTATTTTATACACGTATTTTATTTAAATAAAGGTGAATTATCGATAGAACAGGTAAGTGATGAAAGAATTAATATTGTCGTTAAAAGAGTTGTTAGCTTTGCTCAATTTCATATAATGTGGCATATTAAACTTTAAAACCTAAATGAAGGGAAATAATATTTTGAGGAGCTAAAAACTTACTCGTTTTAAATATAACTGATTAAAATAAAAACAAGAAGACAATGGAAAGAAAAACAAAATATATGTAATATATATAGTGAATATAAAAAAACGTACCTTATGAAAAATACTGAAGGAGGTCAGAGAAAATTGATGTTATATATATCTTAATCAAGAGGTTGGAGAGATAAAGATTTATTAGAAAAGAACGTTGTAAGATTGTTATCGTGTAAATGCTTGACATTTGTTATTAAAAATTCATTATAAATCATAGAATGGAAACAATTTCAGAGAAAAGTAAGAAATGTAGTTAAAGGAAAGGAAGTAACAGTATTGCATAATATTGTATCAAGCTTTCGTCGATGGACGAGTAAATATATGTTAGTGTCGGCGTTGGCGTTATGGAACTTATAATATAAGATATTATATACGTACAATGTGAAAAAGAAACTAATTTCTTAAATAAACTGATGAAAAGTAAACGCGAAGAATGATATGATAGGTATGGCAGATTTTGAGAAGTAAGCAACATATCTATCTTTAAAAATTATACCAATTATTGCATTGAAAATATGTAGACATGTTGCAGCTATTGGATACTTATTGCCGCATAACCAATAATTAGATCAAAATATGATTCAAGATAAATGTATTTCTAAGAAGTGTTCAGTTTAGAATGAGATCAAAATCAAAATCAAAATCAAAATGTTACACAGCACTTGTTATAAAGAATTAAAAATGCATTAGAACAATTTCAAAAATATAAATATAAGGAATCTATCTATCTATCTATCTATCTATCTATCTATCTATCTATCTATCTATCTATCTATCTATCTATCTATCTATCTATCTATCTATCTATCTATCTATCTATCTATCTATGCGCATATATATATATATATATATATATAATATTCAGTAAAAGCAATTAAGATTCAAGTGAGTTCCAATTAATTCACATGAATGCGGTACTTAACTTAGATGCACCAGAAATCTATATGGTATTAACCGTAAAGTAACGTGGGGTGATTATAAACAAGAAAAAAGCAACAAGAATGGATTAGTTTTTCAGTACAATTGTTTCATACGAAGAACAGCTTTTTTAAAAGCTGCAAATATTGCAGCAAATACAAGTGTCCCGTACTCATCAGCCAAAACACATATCTTCTTATATCTACGGAAAACACACATCTCCTCATATCTACGGAAATTACACCTACATTACTATGGATGGATTTACCTTTTCTGTGAAGCTAACAAGCTTTTTTAAAACCTTTTATAAAACTGTGCATCATTAGAGAACTTTAGAAGTCTGCTTACAATCTAAATTTGCTTTTTATAGAACTCTCTTCGATACTTCATGAGTGTAGCCTCACCCCCTAGGATGTTTGGGAAACTCATATGTGTTTTGGCTGATGAGTACGGGGACACTTGTATTTGCTGCAATATTTGCAGCTTTTAATAAAGCTGTTCGTATGAAACAATTGTACTAAAAACTAATCTATTCTGTGCTTTTTTTTTGTATATATATATATATATATTATAGATATATATATATATATATATATACCAAAAATTTAGATTCAGATGAATATGGTACTTAAGTTGAGACACCAGAATTATATATATATACAATCTGTGCATATGTGTGTGTGTATGTTTGTGTCTTTGTGTATATATATATATATATATATTATTATATATTAAATGCATACACCCACCCACGCGCACACACACACACCTATATATATGGTAATAAATATAACAAACAGAATGACTTAGAATAACAATTGTGATAGATTAAATGGCAAACATTGGCTAAAGTTTCTTGCAGCTCTTTCAACTACGCTCCACAGATCTGTTCCCCATAGATCCGCCTTTACGCATGACGAAAACCTTCTTTGTGGAGCATTGAAGATTTCGGCATTCACTGTATAACAAGAGGCCAGAAGTGGTAGAAAATAAACTAAACACGAAATTATACATTGGTGCAATAAGTATTCTTGCTTGTAGGAAAAGACTGCTTAAGGTAGATGAAATGAATGGGGTAATCCCTCTGTTAAAAATTATACAGAAAACTTATTCGAGAAAATTTTAAATTTTCCTCATTTTTAAGAAAACGGTTATTCATAATAGAATGAGTTCTCTAGGATAAGCAATTTTGAAAAATATAATTTGACAAGAAAGGTATAGTGAAGAAAAACATTCAATATTCCACATTAAACAAATATATTAATTGAATGTCATTGGTACATAAGAATAGAAAAAATTAATATTGCTCTGAAAAGAGATGATAACAGTGTGTGTTCTTTTATAAAATGTGACGCTTAAACTTATGTTATAAATAAAGCATTAAATAAACCAAGCATTACATTTCTTCTTCTTCTTCTTCTTCTTCTTCTTCTTCTTCTTCTTCTTCTTCTTCTTCTTCTTCTTCTTCTTCTTCTTCTTCTTCTTCTTCTTCTTCAACATATTATTATTATAAAGGCACCGAGCTAGCAGAATTGTTAGTACTCCGGGCAAAGTCCTTAGAGGTATTTCCTATATCTTCATGTTCGGAGTTCGAATTCCGTCGAGGTCGACTTTGCCTTTTACTCTTTCGGGGTAGATAAATTAAATACCAGTGAAACATTGGGGTCGATGTAATCGAATATTCACCTGTCCTCAAATTTCAGGCCTTCTGCATGACACCATGGTCGCTCTTTGCCTTTCATGCTTTCAGAATCAATTAAAAAATTATCAGTTATTCACTTAGGTCGAGGACTATTCCCCTCTCCTGTGCCGATAGTAGGAATGATTATTATCATTATATCGCCTTCTTAATAACACTGTCTTGGCGAAAATTACTAATTTCACTAATTGATTTTCTCCTTTCCAGATCTAAGAACACCACTGCAAAGGTGAATTCAACATCTGAAATTTTCAGCGGATGTAAGCACTTGGATAAGTTCCTGTTGATAAATTCGAAACTACCACCCTCCCGAACAGAACGGTTGTACTGCAGGCTCTATACCCCCATCCATTCAGCATTATCATGGCTTTACGGTCAGAGTGGAATAATTCTATTTCTTCCGCCTTTTCTCTTTCTGTTTTCCTTTTTCGTTTTTCCCATTGTTTCCTGTTTTTTTTCACCCTTCCACATTGTACATCTACCTTCTCGGCTTGTCGGGTATTTTCTCTATTCTCTTGGTAGCTCATGGAAACATACACTGTGCTCATTATGCAACATATAGGGGACTTTGTTGTTTTCGTCTCATATTCATGGAACAGTATACTATAACCAACGGTTTCATGTCGGTAGATATGCAAAGTTATTCAAGCAAACCACTTGGGAATGTAAATACTCTGTTCCCTTTTCGATGAGAATGCCGTCTAAAACGGAGAGGTATACCAACAATCCTTGAGGAAATGTGGAGATCATTTCCACAGGAATCTTTTGCTTAATTTGTATATTCACAAATAAAGAATATTCATCCATTTATCCACCATTGCGATTTTGAGCACGCATTGTTACTGTTCGAAAATTGCATATCTATCTATCTATCTATCTATCTATCTATCTATCTATCTATCTATCTATCTATCTATCTATCTATCTATCTATCTATCTATCTATCTATCTACCTACCTATCTGGCACCGCGAGTGTCGCGTTGCTCTCAAGCAACTCTGCCGTCCTGGGTCGACCTTGAGTGACTTCAACACAACCAAAGCATTCTATAGGGGTTTAGTGGAGGGGAGGTACGACGACGAGCTCGGGGCGAACCTGGACGTCGACGAGGAGTACCTGACCCGCCTGTTCAGGACGACTTTGGGCCAGGGCTCATGGACAACTTCAGAGATCCCTGGCCTGGCAGTGCTACCGAGAAGCGCTACCCGTTCGGGATAAGCTCTACAGACACGGCTCGAGAAACACGGGTCCGACCTGCCCGAGATGCGGTCAGAGCGACGAAACCGTTCTGCACGCACTCGTGCAGTGTCCAACAATTTCCGACCTGTGGGCTTATGTCGAACAACTGCTGTCACGTGTGGGACGAGTCGGTTTATCAGCTGAGTCTATCATCAATATTGTCACGCTTCCTTCCTTCAAACGGGAAGGAAGAGCTATTTTTAGCATCCTTGTGGCTATGGCGAAAGAATGTATCTGGTGGACGCGTCTGAAAGGATTGGAGACAAACACTTTCCTCTCTGGTCAATCTCTCATCAACTTCTTCAAGTACCACTTGAAAGGAAAGTGAGAGTAGAGAGGTAAGTTTTGTTCTAGCGAATGTTTTTTAAAAAAAGATGGGTGAATGTAGCAAGAATGGCACGTATGAATGACGAAGCCACCTTGAGCATGATCCTATGAACCCAGAAATTGAAAACAGAGAGTTGCTTATTGCAAAAAAAAAAAAGAAATATAACATGTGACTCCATTGACCGAGGTTACCGTGGTCTTTTCCGTAGGCTTTTCTTTCCACGGGTAAACCTCACCTGTCCTCCCCTTTACATTCATATTGACAATTCTGTGATAACGATCCCTATTGATCAATTTTTTTTTTTTCCTCTCCCCTTTTTTTTAAAACCCCCTTTTTTTGTCCTCTTTCTCTCCTTTTACGACCCTTTTGATCGAAACTCCCCCTTCCTTTTTTTTTTAAACCTTCAAAAGAAAAGCTTTACCTTGTAATTTGTTCTATCTGTGTGCAGCCCTGTGTGGCTAATAAAGAAACATATCCATCCATCCATCCATCCATCCATCTATCTATCTATCTATCTATCTATCTATCTATCTATCTATCTATCTATCTATCTATCTATCTATCTACCTACCTATCTATCTATCTATCCATCCATCCATCTATCTATCTATCTATCTATCTATATCTATCTATCTATCTATCTATCTATCTATCTATCTCCTCAGACCTTCAACACGTTGACGGTGTTGTAATTGCCCCATCGTGGGATAAGAAGTCTTTACATTAATTTTAATTATGACATTTATATAAAATTATATAAAATCCTTTTCCGAGGTGGGATCACAGCAAACTTCATCTCAAATGAGGAACATAAACAAAGAAAGAGGAGAATTGACTTAGGTACAATACTGATATATTCTTTATGGATTACAGAAAAATAAAAGGAAACGTTGACTTCTGAAGAATTTGGACAGCGAGTGTAGAGAGCCGGAACGATTGTTGCAAAACAGTGTGATATACAATTTTTTCTTGGTTTTCTTTTACATATTTCAGTTATTTGACGGCGGCCATGCTGGAGCTCCACCTTTAACAGAGCAAATCGACTCCAGGACTTATTCTTTGTAAGCCTACTACTTATTCTAACGGTCACTAACGCTGAACCGCTAAGTTACGGGTACGTAAACACACCAGCATCGATTGTCAAGCGATGCTAGAGGGACAAGCACAAACACACAAACATATACACACAAATACATATATATATATTATATAATATATAATATATATATATACATATATACGACGGGCTTCTTTCAGTTTCCCTCTAACAAAACCAATCACAAGCCTTCGGTCAGCCCGAGCCTACAGTAGAAGACACTTGCCCAAGGTGCCACACAGAGGGACTGAACCCGGCATATAATAAAAATAATATGATATAATATAGTATAATATGATATAATAAAATATAATATGTTATAATATAATATGATATGATATGATATAGTATATGATTTCATATAATATATGATATAATATGATATAATATAATGATATAATATAATATAATATGATGTTATATAATATGATATACTATGATATAATATGATATAATATATGATATAATAAAATATGCTATAATATAATATAATATATGACATAATGCAATATAATATGATGTAATATAATATGATATACTATGATATAATATGATATAATATATGATATAATATAATATGCTATTATATAATATAACATATGATATAATATAATATAATATGATATATTATGATATAATATGATATATGATATAATATAATATAATATATGATATAAAATATTATGATATAATATAATATGATATAAGATTATATAATATAATATAATATGATATGACATAACATATAATATATAATATAATATAATATGATCTATGATATAGTATAGTATAATGTGATATGATATACTATAATATAATATATGATATGATATATAATAAAATATAATATATATATAATATAATATAATATAATATGATATAATATAGTATGATATAATATAATATATGATATATAATGTAATATAATATGATATAATATAATATAATATAATATAATATAATTTAATATAATATAATATAATACATGTATATGCATATATGTACGAGGTAGCGCTCAAATCTTGGTGGCGTTGGGTAAAATAAGGATCAGTTAATTATGATTTTATTCACTATATTCCTCTCTCACATTCAAACATTTATCGAAGCGGTCCTTCAGTTATTTTAAGCACTGTAAAAAAGAACTCAGAGGGTTGGGCTTCCAACTAGGCTTTTCCAGATACCCTTAAAGCCAGGAACTTTTCAGCACCCCTTCGTCTATATGTATATGTGTGTATGTGCAAGTATGTTTTTTTTACACACAGACACATACAGATATACATACATATATATATGTTGGAGTGGCTGTGTGGTTAGAAGCTTACTTCCCAAGCACATGGTTGTTAGTTCAGTGCCACTACGTGGCACCTTCGGCAAGTGTCTTCTTTAATAGCCTCGGGACGACCAAAGCCTTGTGAGTGGATTTGGTAGACGAAAACTGGAAGAAACGCGTCGTATATATATATATATATATATATATATATATATTATATTATATATATATATATCTACGTGTGTGTATCCCAGTATGGCTGCAGTCTAATGAATGAAACAATAAAAAGATAAAACGTAAAAGACACACAAACACGCAAACATAAACACACACACACACACACACACAAACATACACACACACGCATCCTCTTTTACGTCTTTGCAATTTAGTTAACCACTTTCTTATAAACTGTAGCACAATATTTCGTATGAACTGTATATAAACTAAAATCTCTAAAAAGTTTGCACTCAAAGAAAATGGCTCCCACTAATAATTCCCTTAGTACTAAATGTGGTGGAGAGTATCAGCAGTGGACGAGACAAATAGACTTTACTTAATCGTTCAGAAGATTGAGTAATCTTGAGCGTCTAGCTATTATCTGGAAGGGTCAGGAAAGTGACCAAGACTTGATATAAAACAGAAACGTCCACTTAAGATACAAATTATTATTGTCAATAGAAAATTATATTTCCAGAAAACTGGGAAAAGTGTTTTATGGTATCACATGTATCAATGCTTAACTGGACTGATTGAATGGAAAATGATACTTTTAGTTTTTACAACTAACAAACCTTATGGGCAGACATTTCTGACAATAAAACGACGTATATTTTTTTTACTGCCGAACATTAACAATAGATTAATGTTACATTTGAATATTTGCCAATTGACATATATCATAGCTTCCTGGCTGCAGAGAGTCTTGGAAATATTTTCCATTTCCAGCTATATCGGAAGTTCATGTAGCATAGTAAAAATTATATAAAAAAATTAATTCTCTCGACTGATTATTAATGTCCAAAGTGACAGCATCTATTGATCGAAATATAAACTGCATATCGCAAAGTGCATGTTGACTCATTACTTACCTACTCTTACCGTTCTATGAAATTTTTGCCGTTTTCTCTGTCTGTCTGACTTTATCTCCTCACACCACATATATATCACACACTGACACATATATGTATAAATGCACATATGTACATGCATACATACACATTATGTTTACAAACACTTCCTTATAATATATATATATATATGTATATATATACATATGTGTATATGTATACACATACATATATATATGTATATATATATATATATATAATTATATATAGCTACGTAGATACTTATACATGTCTGTATGTCCTGAATATAAAAGTGGACATTGGAAAAATATAGTTAGAAACGGAAGACGTTTATAACATTGACAAGACAGGCGAAGTGCCATATCGTTGCTAGGAAGATGCACGATATTCCTTATCTCTTTATTAGAAAATGTTGGTGCAAGCAACATCTCCACCTCAGATCTTAAATATAAGATTTTTACTATAGACATACATAGAAACACGCTCACACGTACGCACGCAGCATACACACACACAAACACACACACACACACACACACACACACACACACATCGCACACACACACACACGCACATGAAATAGAATTCACGAGACACTATTGTTTTCTTTCATAATTTTATAAACTTATACCTCCCTCCATACTGTTGAACTCATCAGGTAAGCGAATATTGTGAACGGGTTTCACGCATCATATAAATTATATATATATATATATATGTGTGTGTGTCAGAAAAAATGATATTCTAACTACAAATCAATGCTCAACTAAAGCAGACCCAGATAAAACCACATGGGTAATAATACATCTCGCTAAACATTTAAAGACAAACTTTATAAAACCTATTACAAAGATTATTAATAAAAATTTTCACACATGTATTGTGAATGCAATTAACGAAATCGAAAAGACTTAACGTTTAGGATGTTAGTCCTTCATCAGAAGAAAGACAAAAGAAGAGCGAGAAACAAAATGCCATTGGGATGAAAGGAGAAGAATCGGACATTGGGTTAGGAGCCAGTGGGAATGCAGTTTTATGAAGAGTTTGAGAAAAGAGAAAGGTGTGGTTCTGTATGTGCGCACGTATAAAAGTGTAACCGTGTTTTGGTATCAGAAGGTGGTGTGCGGAGATGTCTACGGTGTATGAGTGTAGAGGTGTGCAAATATATTTGTGTACGTTTGTTGGGGTTTGTGATGTTCGTCTGTGTATGTAGGTGAATGTCTAATTTGAATGATGGGCAAATGAGGAAAGGCATTCTAGCCCTCTATTCCTTCTACTAATTCGCCCTCTTAAACATATGTATATGTGAGTGTCTGTATATATATATTCTTTTACTATTTTACTTGTTTCAGTCATTTGACTGCGGCCATACTTTTTAGTCGAACTGGTCGACTCCAGGACTTATTCTTTGTAAACCTAGTACGTATTCTATAGGTACTTACGCCGAACCGATAAGTTACAGGGACGTAAACACACCAATATCGTTTGTCAAGTGATGATGGGAGGACAAGCACAGACACACAAACATATATATATATATATATATATATATTATATACGACGGGATTCTTTTCTTTTCCACCCTTTCTGTCGAAGAGCGTAGGCACGAAACGTCAAACGCTTCTCCATTTTTCCTGAGTGTCATATTAATACACCTGTTAGTTGTTTCATCACCTGCTTTCATCTTTTGTTTTCTGTAAATTCGAATATACACACACACATACACACACATACACCACATATATGTAATTATATATACAATATATATAACATGGAAGATAAATGATAAGGAGCACTTGCCGTTTGAAGCTTAAGAGATGTATTTTAATTAGAGACGTAGATTTGTAGGAGAAAAGCAAAAAACACTACAAACTAGGAATCCTGCAGTCTTTGGATGGTGAATTTCGTAGAAATAATCTTACGGCAGATGTATGGAGACATCGTCTGAGAGGGATTCTATAAAAATTTGAAAGCAAATGTGTATGTTATGTGGCTTGGTTTTAAACTTTCATTAAATGATTTGAAATAATGCATAAAACATGGAATTTAAAATCGTTCTAACGATGTTGTTTGTGAAAGGGTTTTAAATAAAGAAAACTTTCTAATCTATTGACCGAATTATCTATTCTTTAAAATCTAGTTTGTATTCATTAAAAGTAATTCATAGTAAAAGTTGTTTCTCAATTCGGTGAGAAATCCTAGTTTATCTTTGTCTGCTACAGATCTTAGTTTTGTGTTGTAGCAGAAAGATTAAGGGAAGATAAATGCCGCCAGTAAGAGATTAATTTGTGTGGTTTCCTAATTAGATGCTTCAATGTACTCCACAAACATCAGAGTTGTTTTTCTTTCTATAAAAATATTATCTCTTGAAACTCATCTTAAGTTTGCAAATAACTCCGACTTTAATTTTAATGCTTATATTTGTAAACTGATATCAATAATACAAATGACAATATCACGCCATTAACACTAGTTTTCGTATCCACTAACAATTACCCCTAATTCGTAAAACAACGGAAGGATCAACTGGCTTGGACGTATGGTGTTACAATTGGGGTGTCCATTAGTTATATCGCTTCGACATTTCCATTTATATAGGTTCTGGTTATACAGAAGACTAATACAATTAGAGGAAAATATTATTCGATGGTACGTTTCAATAAGACAGTAGAAACAGACATACGCATACAGACTCACATGCGCAAGTGTAAGCACGCACACACACACTTGTTATGTATTATCAAAGCTGACATTGCACTCTGGGAATTCATCCTTAGCCGTTCAATTCACGAATGGTGAAAAGAACCCATTGAAAAGTGAAATTAAAAGGAGACTGTTAACTTTGATACATACATCTATTATCTTGGTAAAGCTGGATTTTCAGAAAAATAAATAAACTGAAAAATAAATCAACCAGTTTGCGACATGCAAATACCAAATAAAATTTTTAAGTGGAACACTAAAAATATTCGAAACATTTCTTAAGTTTAAAACATGGCAATATTTTGTTATCTACATTGCAACGATGGAGCTACTGCTGCAGATGGAGAATTTAAATAATAAAAAAAAACGGAAAAGAACATACATATTATTGGCGCATTGGAATATGTAACACACTGCCTAAATACCAATCTTGAGGAATTAGGCTTCTCAAAGCTAGAAAAGAGAAAGCGGATTCGAAGACTACAGATTCAAGCTATCACTGCAACCGTAAAAATCTGTAAAACTTCCTAGAAATTTGTCTTTTAAGTATATATGAACATGTCTAGATATGCAATTATATGCATAAGAATACGCACATAAACTCAAAATATACAAACCCGCACGTATACAGACCTATATACATACAAGAATACCCTGTTGATGCTGTGGAAATTCCAATGAACGAGCACTGGATCTAGGTTAGAAACCGGCTCTTTATGGCATACACACATACATACACAGACACCTACACACACACACACAGAGACACACACACACACACACACACACACACACACACACACACATATATATATATATATATATATATATATATGTCCACGGCATCTAAGGTAGCTTTATGCCACGAAATACATTGTGTAAATATATTGCTGAGATTTAAGCTCGATTTGAAACGGCGCATTTTCGGGTTCAGTTCCTCTGCGCGGCAAATTGGGCAATTGTCTTCTAATATAGCTCCAGTCTAATCAATGTCTTTTTAGTGAATTTGATGAACGGAAATCGTGTGGAAGCCTGTCGGTTGTGTATTTGTGTTTCCCATTGTCTTTCATCGCTACACAACCGGTGTTGGTTTATTTACTTCCCGTAAATTAGCGCTTCGGCAATAAAAAACTGATATAAGAAGTACGGGAATTTTTAGAAAAAAGAAATACTGGATGTGATTTGTTCGACTACACCAGCTTACATAAAAGAAGAATGACACCCACCCACACACATACACACGTATGTAATATAATTATATATATATATATATAATATATACATTATATATATATACTATATGTATATTATATATATGTATATATATATATATGTATATATATATGTATGTATATATATATAATATATATATATATATACATATATATGTAATATAGATATATGTATTATATAATGTATATATATATGTATGTATATATATATATATATATATATATATATATATATATATCACCGTGATCACCGTGACCCACTAGGCTATCAGATGTGGTTCCACATTGCTGGTCACACTGCGTTTCGCATTGTTTTAGCCTTCAAATGACGCCACCCCGGTGGCTAAGCGAGCAGGCCAATATATATATATATATAACGTGTGTATATATATATAGATGTAGGGGTTTTAATCAAAGCTGGACCTCTTCCTGTCGAGAGTCCCAGATGAACTTACCTCACGGCAAGAGGTCCGAATGAGAGTAGCTCTATCAAACTCCATTCTTCACCAAGTGCCACATACTAGAGGAGGCTCTTCGTAATAACTGTGTAGAAAAACGGGCGGTGCACCGTATATATGTATGTGTATATATATATATATATATATATATATGTCTGTGTGTGTGTGCGTGTATATATGTATATATATATATATATATGTGTGTGTATGTGATGTGTGTGCGCGTGTGTGTGTGTATATATGTATATATATATATATGCATACACTAAACAAGCATACAAACATTTGTGAATGTATGTCCCTCTCGCTCTATGTATTGATATACTTACACACACATATCTCTACAAACAGACCCCCACACGCACACACGCGCACACACGCGCACACACGCACACACAGAGAGAAACACACATATGCATATACCTGTATGTATGAAATGTAACAAACTTTTATAAATACCTTATAAGACGTAAAGCCATTGTGAAAGTTATCTTTCGAAGCAGTTTAGCATTATCAGCGATAAGTAATTCGCCGTATAATTAAATTTTAATGTTAGTTCTTTTAGGTGTTAAATTGGCTATAATGCAATTAAAGTTGATGTTAACTTAAATAAAATAATAGCATTAACAATAACAAAATAGGAATAATAATAACAACAAAAGCAATAATAATAATAATATAATAATAATAATAATAATAATAATAATAATAATAATAATAATAATAATAATAATTATCATTATCATTATTATTATTATTATCATTATTACTCTTTTACTCTTTTACTTGTTTCAGTCATTTGACTGCGGCCATGCCGGAGCACCGCCTTTAGTCGAGCAAATCGACCCCGGGACTTATTTCTTGTAAGCCCGGTACTTATTCTATCGGTCTCTTTTGCCGAACCGCTAAGTGACGGGGACGTAAACGCACCAGCATCGGTTGTCAAGCAATGCTAGGGGGACAAACACACACACAAAAACACACACACTCACACACACACACACACACACACACACACACACACATATATATATATATATACGACAGGCTTCTTTCAGTTTCCGTCTACCAAATCCACTCACAAGGCATTGGTTGGCGCGGGGATATAGCAGAAGACACTTGCCCAAGATGCCACGCAGTGGGACTGAACCCGGAACCATGTGGTTGGTTAGCAAGCTACTTGCCACACAGCCAATCCTGCGCCTATTATTATTACTACTACTATTATTATTATTATTATTATTATTATTATTATTATTATTATTATTATTATTATTATTATTATTATCATTATTACGCTGGTGCATGCAAATTTAAGTTAGCAGGGATTTTATCTTGAGGTTTAGTAACAACTAGTCTCTTCAATTCTCACGAACCTTCTTCCGGATTCTCGCAGAATATATATTTTGCAGGTCGATAATGCAAGTTTTAATTCAAGACTCTTTCCATCTTTTAGGTAGCATTTTCGATGTGTCAAGTGCACCAGTTATCAGAGAAATAGTTGTCTTGTTCTTCTTTCGTCTCCTAAGTTCTCTGGCTTGGCCATGGTATTTCTCAATTCTTTACAATTTCTCTGGTATCGTCTCTGCTATCAATTGTTATAACAGTGAACTG
This sequence comes from Octopus sinensis, assembly GCF_006345805.1. NCBI lineage: Eukaryota > Metazoa > Mollusca > Cephalopoda > Octopoda > Octopodidae > Octopus > Octopus sinensis. The sequence continues at coordinate 33,021,506 of NC_043009.1, read as the reverse complement.
CATCGTCTGTTATCTTACACTTTTGTCCGCTATGATCTTATCTGACTTCCTGTCTCAAAAGTAAGCTCAGTCTTTATGGGGAAATTCCGCAATATCTTGTAATTCTCATTTAGGATCACAGCGTGTGGGTCGTGTTCATACCATTTTTCTGTCGTTTTGAAGCAACGCACTCGGCTAACATTCAAACGCACTCTTTTGTCCACATAATCATGCCTGTGCTTATACTCCTTTTGCGCTAGCATACTGCACTCACTCAAAATGTGAGTGATCCTTTTGTCCCCTTTTTTGCAGATTCTATATTTACTGTCTGACTCAGATTTCTTCAAATGATTTTCTCCTGAGCGGCTATTATTAGCGTTTCTGTCTCTCGTTTCAAGTTCCCGGCTGTCAACTAGAGCCAGCGATCTGTATTTCCAACGTTTTCACTTAGTTGAATGGATTGGCCATGCAGTTCTATCTTTTTCTATTTGTTTCTTCTGTTGTTCTTCCTCTTCTCTTACTGTTTCACTCACTCGTTGGGTATTTCTGGTTGCCGAAAGTATTCTTTTTTTCTTTCTTTCTTTCTTTCTTTCTTTCTTTCTAACATACTGAAAACCAGTGTTTTGTTATTTGTTAAATTGCGATGTCAAACTCCATCAACGCTGTGATGATGTGGGAACTGCATCTTGGAATGAACACACGACTGAGGCTTGTCAAGTACCAGAAGCTGGTAGAGCAGTGGAAAATTGGGTTTGGCATGCACATTGCAAAGCAGTTGAAGCGGGGCGGCCTAAGATTTGTGGGGTGTTCATTCTGCAAAGGTATGATTGGGATTGGTATAAATGACGCAGCAAAAGGAAGCACTGAAGCTGCAAAGAAGGCTACTTGACGGTTTTGGTTACAGGGTGCAAACAGGTGGCTTGCTGCGATTGGAATGTAGGGTGAGGCATGATCATCACCAGCTAGGTCAACGAGGTGCGGGGAACTGATTTTCAAAGACCTGAAACATCCTGGAAGATGCATCCCAGGGCATCCGAAAGATATATCTTAAACCTATATCTTATAATATATATATAACCTATATATTAGCTCTTTGTTAAATTTCTTATACGAAGATCACTCTCGTTATAACAGCAACATATATTTTGCGATCAATAATACTAATACAGCGTTCTTACAGTAAGCAGGTGTTAATATTCAACTGTGAAAGTCGAGCACATGATATTTAAATATAGTGAAATAATATTTTAGTGTCCTCTAAAGTAGTGTGATGGGTTTAACCACGGTATATAAAATTCTAGTAATCCTGTCGACAGTGATAAACCTCTTGCTTTCTTAGGAATGTAATATGTATATTTATATATTTTTTATCAATAATAACAATGGGTAAAATTAATTATCTAGTAATCAATAAGTATACACACACATATATATATATATATATATATATATATATATATAATATATATATATATATATATATATCCATATACATATATATATATATAATATATATATATATATATATATATATATATATCCATATACATATATATATATATTCTTAGGAATGTTATATATATATAAGGCGGTGAGCTGGCAGAATCGTTAGCTTAAAGTATTTCGTCTGTCTTCATGTTCTGAGTTCGAACTCCGCCGAGATTGACCACCTCCTCCTCACACATATTCATTCCTTACATTCTTATTCTTTCCTATCCCTCCCCTACTCATCTCCCATCCGCCCTCATAATATCATGACCACCAACGAGCATTCCTTTTTTCATTTTCTCTTCCACTCTATTTCTTTCTTCTCTCCCTATCTATTTCTTTCGAACATTCTCTTCATTCCAACTCATATATATATATATATAAATACAAAATATGATGGCTTATTGAAATCATGTGGATATCGAACGTTACAGATATTAACTCGTTACCCACATCAATTCTGCAGGAAAAGATCAATCCTAAGTCAAATCCAATAATAATCATAACAACAACAACAATGAAAAAAACAATTATTGTTTCTATTCTAGGCAGAAAGGCTGACATTATGAGGCGAGAGGCTAATCAATTAAATCGATCCCATTGCTTAAATGCTACTTTTTTTCTCGACCATTAAATGATTAAAGCCTAGGTGGAATGTGAACTCAGAACATAATGACGGACGAAATGTTGCTTAGCATTTTGTGCGGCTGGCTAACGATTCTGCCAGCGCGCCGCCTTACTACTACTACTACTACTAGTAGTAGTAGTAGTAGTAGTAGTGCTACTACTACTAGTAGTAGTAGTAGTAGTAGTAGTAGTAGTGGTAGTAGTAGTGGTAGTAGTAGTAGTAATAATAATAATAATAATAATAATAATAATGTCATGTATATTCATGAGATTCGTTGAAAAAATAAAAATGGAAACCTTAAAATATTTTGCGCAAGGTTCCTATCATTACATGTTATTGCATCGTAAAATATTTCGGATTTTTTCTTGTAAGATGAACGATTAACAAGAGAAATGTAAATTTGTCTCACAACCTACTGATTTACGCGCTATATGTTCTGTCCTGAAACTCCCACATATCTAATAAAGAAAATTACTTATTGATTAATCATTCCCAATCACAAAACCCCAAATTGATCTTCTACCGAAGCAAATTCTTAGCTATTTGATATCGATTTCTGAAGAAGGCTGAAGATGATATAAATGTGTTTTAAATTCTTTAAGTTATAGTTTCTTTAAACAAATTAAATTTGATAAATGAAATTGACGATGGAGAAAATGAAATCGTTCCTCCAGAAAAGCATTTTATACTCGCATGAGGTAACTTAATTATTGTCCTTCATAAATCCATGGATATACGCAAAAACATGATGGGACCAAAACGGAGTGCCTGGTTCCATGTTAATATGGAAGTTAACGTAATAGTATGTTTAAATTCAAAATAAGATGCCCATCATATTAACCCTTTCACGATTGCGGACATTTTAAATCATCTTCTGATTCTAGTTGTTTACATATAAATCGATGACGGTGATGAGATTTATGCGTTAACAAAAATAGGGCCTTTGTTGTTATTGTGTAGATCCAGGTCAGCAGTAACTGTCTAATCAGCCGACTAAAGAATTACTGCTATTTTATCCGTGATAAATCTGTTTTTTCCTGGAAGAGCCATATTTGGATTACACTATCCAATAAGTCTCTTCTTTATTAAAACTGTCTTGCCATTTATAGCACCAAGATTGATTTGCCAAAAACAATTTGCCAAAACATATGGAGAGTGGAGAACACGACCGATATCAGCCATCACAATAATCAAAAGTTTGATTTGCATTCGTTTCATGCAAAAAAGTTACGTCTCACAAAACTCTCAGAAAGAACGTATAATTGGAGTATACAGTCAATACTGAATGCAGAAAGTCAATATAGAATGTTACATGAATTTTCTTGGTATGAGAAACGTTGACTATACCAAAAGAAACAAAGAGGACGAAATAAATCTCTTAGAAGAAGAGGATATGGAAATGAAAGGACAAGTGACTGATACAAAAAGCCATTAAGAGATCTGCCTGCCCATTAGATCTGGAATGCTGTGGTACCATAGTTATATGTTCTACCACGAACGTTTCACTTTTTTTCAAATTCGCTTGACACAAATTTCATTTCATTGTCAGACACTATCGTTTCTGGGATGCCAAATCTTGTAAACAATTCGTGTAAAAAATTTTATTACAGTTGAGGAGGTTGGTTTTTCTACTCTTGCAAATTTCTGGCCATTTCGAGAAACTATCAACTACCACTAAGTAGTAGAAACCCTTTAAAGTACACGCGAAATTGATGTGTAGTCTCGACCACGGAACATCTACTTTTGGCCAAGGTTCACTTTTTATAGTTGTCAGTTTTGCTGCTAGAACACATCCTCTACAGCGTTTCACCAAATTTTCGATTTCTCTGTCCATTTTCGTCCAGTATACGTAACTACGTATTAAAGCTTTCATCCTCAAAATACCAAAATGTCAGATGTGAAATTCTCTCAAAATTTTCTTTTGTAGTATTTCCGGTATCACTATTCTCTCTGCATACATCAGTACGCCATCACACGTTGAATATAGGTTTTCGTCTTGGTTTCGTTTCATAACAAATATGTTCCTTTTTTTTGTTGACCACAAGGACCTTTTTGTTTCCTTTATAAACATGTCTTTTATCGCATTCCACTTTATATCCTCCCGGATCACCAGCAACTCTCGTACCATGTTCCACATTATGTCTTTATTTTACCTTCAGCTCTTAGAGTTACTATTACCGTATCTTCGAATAGTTCGCTGTGTTTTGGTATCAGTCTTGGCAAGCCATCCGCATGCCCTAGTTTTTTTCCGACGGTAAGTACTCCATTCTGTAGCTATTTAATAGTATAGTGCCCCATCGTTGTAGTCTATTCATTGTGTGCGTTGGGATTCCTGTATTTGGTACCATGTACTGTCAGTAACAGGCAATGGTCTGTTTGCAAAGAAAAACAACGTCTTCCGTGGACAAATCTATGGAACCTCTTGACACCAAATGCCGACGCCTCTTTTTCTATCTGACTATAATTCGTTACAGCTGACAATAACCTTGACGCATGGGCTATAGGGCTTTTACTGCCATCGTCATATCTATACAGAAGCACGGCTCCCACATCGTACTCACTTGCATCTGTAGCCAGTATAGTTTCCAATTTTGGATCCAAATGTGTCAAAGGTAAATACTTTTCAATTCGTCGAATGCGTTCTGGCACTTATCCGTCCAGCACCATTTTGTTTTCTTTCTCAACAGATCATTGACTGGGGCCCTTACTTTATGTGCGTTTGGAATGAAGATTTGGTAATAGTTTACCAAAGCCCAAAGTACTTCAGCATAGTTATATTTCTACTTATGGTAACAATGTCATTCCATTCGTCACGTGGGAGGGGTGGAGCATTATTACCAATTCCCTACAACAGATGAGAAAGGTATGAATCTCACTGAGAATCGGTTATTAAACGGAAAAAGATGGGTTTGGACAGAGGATAGTGTTGGTCGGGGGATGATACCTAATCATAAATAATCAATAAATAACGGCCCGAGCATGGCTCTGTGCTTAAGAAGCTCGCTTTACTACCACGGGTTTCAGGCTCAGCCCCAGTGCGCTAGCACTGGGCAACTTGAAAACTTTGTGGAAGTCTGTCGTGTGCATATCAGTACAAGCGAAATTTGTCTCCACAAGCGGTCGACAGTGGATACTTGCTACGGATGATGTGGTTAAGAAATTTCACGCAGCTGAAAGCTTTTCGACTGCTACAGATACACGCCTAAGCCTTTTGTATGCTTATGCCCCTATAGGAGAATCTTTCTCAATACGATTACCGCATTTTTGCGACACTCGATAGTTTATCTACGCTAAGTAAGATATACGGAATGATTTTCATAACTAATACAACTTTAGTTGCTATAACGAACATACACACACACTCACACATATATGTGTGTGTATGTTTGTATATATGTATATACATTGTCCCTCCCCCCCTCTCTCTCTATATATATATATATATTATATAATATACACACACACACATACATACATACATACATACATACATACATACATACATACATACATACATACATATATATAACGGGAAGCTTTATGAAAATAGACAAAATACGAAGGCAGGTTTACGGAAATAAACAAAAGACGAGGCAGGTGGAATACAAACAAACAATTGTATTAGTATGGCGCTCAGGAAATATAAATAAAACAAGTCTTTAACGTTTCGAGCCTACGCTCTTCAACAGAAAGATATACAGAGAAGAAACACAGAAAGAAGGAGAGGAAAAAAATGCGTGCAGAGGCTAGCGAATCAACATGGCGATCTGATTTCGGCCAGAAGTCAAAGATCAAACGTGAGACGCAAGAGCGAAATTAGGGGAGATAATAGGGTTAAATGACCTCGCTCCAACATAAGAGTGTGTGTGTGTGTGTATGAGAATAGTGTGTGTGTGTGTATGAGAGAGTATTAGTGCGTATGAGAGCTCTGGACGTGTGTATGTATATATGATGTGATGTGTAAAGTCGTATGGTGTAGTGTAATATATATATATATACACATATATATATGTATATATATATATATATATAATATATATATATTATATATATATGTATACATACATGTATGTGTCTTTATCGCTGTCCATCGCATGACAACTGGCGATGATCTGTTTCCGTTCCCGTTATTTAGGTTTTTGGCAAAGCATCGCTACAATGAATACCATACGCAATAAGAAGGATAAGTGGTGTAGTCGATTTCTTTGTCTAAAACCTTTCAAGGCGGTGCTCCAGCATGACCACAGTCCAATTAATGAAACAAGTAAGAGAAATAGAAGAAAACAATTTTGGAGCATGTCAGACGTTGGTTTATTGTAAGCAGTCAAAACTTTGAGCTGCGTGAAAGTCAAGTGCAGCGGTAAAGCTTTGCACTTAATATATTTATATTGTTTTCGAAATGTATGTTTTTTTTAAATATATTTATTGAAGTGAAGATCTTTGAAGCGAGAAAACTAAACACAAGGAGATAGTTTTGTTGACATTTAAATTAGAAAAACAACTTCGTGAAATCGTGATCGAAATTAAAGAAACATTTTCTATATTTATTATAAGAATGATGGTGATGGTGATGGCGGCGACGGTGATGATTCTGATTCGGTAGTTACTGAACAGATGATGGAGATGCTGATTTGATGAGGATAATAATTATTATGATGATGATGATAATGATGAGGATGCATATGTTGTTGTCGGCGATAATAAAGTCCATTAGGATTATCACGATGACGATGATGATGATAATGTTAATGATGATGATAATGATGATGATATTAATACTATTCTGATCAATAGGTATACGGACTGTTGCCATAGTAACACAGCTAAAGCACACAGAGTGATGCGGCTTAGCAGCGATTGTCTTCGATCTCTGCTGGGCATGCGCACTAAGTTTTAACGTCCCAGCTCACTTCCGCTGGTTACAGCAGTGCTTGGAAGGAAGGTGTGTAGCATGTGATACCAATAGTAATTCGTGCACTTGGAAGTATCAGCACTCAATAATAATAATAATAATAATATTATTATTATTATATTATTATTATTATTATTATTATTATTATTATTATAATTATTATTATTATTATTATTATTATTATTATTATTATTATTATTTACATCTGTATTGAGGTGTCACGTGACATTCATTAACATGTGATATGACATGCACTGGATTCGGGTGTGCTATTCATTGATCTTCGATGTGTCATTTAGTAATCTTTCATGTGACATTCACTAACATCTCATGTGACATTCACCGTTGTTTGGTGTGTCATGCGTTGACCTTTAACATGTCATTTATTGACCCCTAGTGTGTCTTTCAGTGACCTTTGATGTGTCATTCATTAACCTATGATATTAAATTCACTCAGCTCCATGTGACATTTGTTGCCTTCTGATGTAACTTTCACTGAGCTCTCATACGTCATTTACAAATCTTTGATGCGACAATTACTGAAATCGCGCAGATCTCGAACTAATGCGGCTACATTTTACTTACGGCGAGCTTTATCACACACTGTCACGTTGTTTCTTCCTGAGAGTTATGCTAAGGATAAAGTGCGAGCGGAATACTCAGACCAGATAATGCTATTTCCGTGAATGAGTCGTTCGGTTGATTAAATAACTGAAATACAAATCGTCGAAACTGGTGGAAGACCCTTACGTTCTTTCTCACTATCTTGATATAAGAGACATTTGTTATTACATAATTGTCACTGAGTGAAATCTGTATTTTAGTTCCGTTCAGTTCCTCCTGTGCTGTGAAGCACGTTTTGAAGCAAGCTGAGGCCACTAGTTTCTGTTGGCTGTGGTTTTCTCTACATCTGGTCATATGGTAGTAGCCTCTCTCATTTCAGTCATGAATGTTCTGCACCGTGTATCTTTTGGACTTCCTCTTTATTTTTTCCTCTTCAGTGGTGTCCATTTGAAAGCTGTTATACAATGGCGTTATTCTGCTAGCCGGAGTATGTGACCTGCTAGTTTAATCTTCGTTCCGTGATGCTTTCACGAAGTGATGCGTGTTGGCTCTCTTTAGATATTTCTATTCGGCATGTTTATAAACACCATCTCAAGCAAAAGACCAATTATTTTCAATGAATGAAATAATTAATGCACGGAAGTCAGTTTTGATCGTTCATTGTTTTGAGTAAAGACATTCCATCACCCATGAACATCTCGACGAATTAAAGGAAATCTGAAACAACTTTGTGTAAAGTGTGTTTTTTTTTCATTGTTTAAAAATAATTTTTCTGGATACTACAGTTTAATTTGAAGGAGATTTGACTGCTATTTCTAACAAGTTGAAAAAAAAAATACAGAAACCTCTGAGTTGATTTCTTTTATCGTTTGTTACAGTTGATGTTTTATGCTCATCAAGTAGTCCAATGACAAAAGGATTTCCAATGATGACCGCCCTACCATATATTCTGACGTAATATACACAGAGCTGTGTGTATCTAAGATGTCGTCCATTTTGAAGTATAGCGAACACGTTGCGGACTGCTTGGAGGGATACTTAGCTGTTGTTACTTCGAGCAGGGGAAGCGACTAGGTAGAATATCACATTGTTAGTTCAATATATCGATATATGTCTATATTGGTCTTCATATCCAACTTGTTGGGGCAGATAGCCAATTTTTCTCTTTGGTATCCGGACATACATGCATACATACATCATCTCTTTCCCTTCTTCTCTTCCCCTCCCTCTCTCCATTTCTCTCTATATATACATGTATATGTATATGTATGCGTATGCATGCATATATGCACATGAACACACACACACACACACACATTGTATATTTTTCCGTGAGGTTTCTCATGGATTATATACGACACATAATGCTATTCAGTTAATCTCGCAACAATTCTGTTTCAACTGCTAATACTTTATGCATTAATGAATTCTGTTGTTTTATTCATGATCAGATCCGCTCTAATTGCTAGGTGAAAATTCCCTCGATCAATCTTAAACATCTTCTACATTCATCTTCATTCTTACAGACTGACTATCGATTCTGCAAGGAACTGTTTAAAACTCTTGATTCTTTACGATTGAATGGAACTGTATGTTCTTTTTGTATTTTGTTGAGAATCTCCACTATTTATATCAATACACGATCGATATCTACTAAACATTTAGAAAGTTCCAGTAAAGACCATAATGGAATATTTCTCCCACTCCTGGGACTATGTTGCTCCCACGCGCATAGACGTCTTATTCTTAATGGGGAAAAAACCGTCGGGATGCTTATCATAAAGCTACTCACTAACACAATCCGCACTCCAGCCAACAGATCGGCTGTCTTCTTATGCTTTCCTCCGGATAATACCTACAAAGTTATCTATTTCTCGGGACTTGCTGGTTTTCTGCAATCTCATCCCAGACAGCCCAGTATCTGTTGTATATACTCATATCTTCTCCCTAAATATTTCTCTAAGATGTTATCATAAATTCTTAGGTATGTATACATAAAAGTATATTTCCTCATTCTCTCACTCTCCCCCACACATTTATCCATCTCTCTCTTTTTCCCCTCTCTCCCCCTATAACTCTACATCTCTTGCTCTGTATTCTTCTCACCCCATGTCTCCCTATCTCTCCCTTAGTCTCTGGAACGTTTGTGTAATTTATACATTTACACTTGTCATATTGTGTAACATGATTCAACAAAATAATTAAGTACAACTTTCTACCGAATACTCAACTACTTTCATGTTGCACTAATAGAGATTAAATCGCTCGATTAACTGAAGATTTATCTTTTGAAAGAAACCGAGAACGCACCATATATTAGTTTCTGAGACTTAGATATCATGGATTACAAAGCGTAGTAAAATGTTTGTTGTGTAAATGTTGACTGGTTTCCGGTTCCGGTATCTTTTTAAAGAAGAGCACTATAATTAAAATTGAATTCAAATTGCTGTCATAAGCAAGGGGAATTTCTTTTTCGGAACCGCTAAGTATTGTTAAAGAATTAGAATTTACAAGGAAGTTAATCTGAATATCTTTAAACGCCTGTTCCTTGCCTCCTATTAATAAATCTTCGTTCGGTATATACTTTATGATAATATTTATATATACCAAAGTAGTTGATATTAGGGACATAAGTTTGTGGAATACCAGTGGTACCATACTTAGTTGTTTACTAGTGTTGATTTTATCAGTCACATTACTAGTAGTCAAGTAGTCTTGTAAAATTATTTCACGGATTCGTAGATCTCTCTCTATTTGACTATTTGTCTGCCTGTCTCTCTGCCTTCCTGTCTATGTAGAATAGTAAGGTAGATAAACGGAATTTAAGTTTCTTATATTTACAGAGAGCACATAAACTACAGAGAAAGGAAATATAAAGAAATTGTGTAACGCCTTATCTCGATGGTATTTTCAGGAAACCAAGACTTACACAATAATCATAATATGCAAAAAGTCAGAAGTGTGCCGCCGGATACGCGCGCGCACGCAAACACACATACGCATACATATATGTATATATATTTACACATGTATATATATACATACGTATAAAGATATACACTACAGCCTCTATATTGTATATGTATATATATATATATATATATATATATATATATATATATATTATGTATGTATATATATATATATATATATATATATATATATATATATATATATATATATTATATAGTTAATCCAAACAAGAAAGCACAGAAAAACACAACAACGCGAGGACGTGGATCAAATATAGTATTATTGGACGCTCAGGAAAGAAGGAAAGAAGAGGGTTTTAACGTTTCGAGCGGAGCTCTTCGTCGGAAACATAGGAGAAGGAAAGATCCAGAGAAGGGAAGACAGAGGAAAAAAATCGCCAACGGTACACACGCGGTCAATAGTTATCGTAAAGCTAACATGGCAGTCCATGTTAGTCCTCTGGCTTGCTATGTAACACAAACCTGTGTCCATTACAACCTTCGAACAGTGGAGGTCAGCAGCTTCCCCTGGTGGTTCAACAGCTACAGACTAGTTTCGGGGTAATTGCCCCTTTTCAATATAAAGTAGCTGAACCCACCAGGCTGGCTGTCTGTTAGCTTGACGATAACTATTAATATCCAGTACTGCTACCGTAGTCTCGTTTATAGAGATTTAGAAATATTGATATTTTCTATATGTACTATGATATATTGAGCAACAATCAAGAATACAAATAGCTTTTCTTAGACGAATATAGTGTGACGTTGACAATATCAGTTCTTCAAATTTTAGTTTGTTGATCCCATGGTAAAAAAAAACCTTCTTTATAGACAATGTTTCGAATTTACCAGTAGGGCCAAAAAGGAAAATATTCTTCTTGATGACCCAACATATAACTGACCGTATGATAAACAGTCCTCTTCTAATTGCAAACCAGCAGCGTTCAGAGTCTGACCTTGGGACTTATTAATGAACATCGCAAAAGACAGACGTATTGGAAATTAAAGTTATTTGAGCTCGAAGGGCATATTAGAGGTTATTAAAGGTAAGCGAGGAATGAAAACAACTTCGCCTTTTCCACAACCGGAAATTTTTGTGGCCTGTATGACATTTCTCATTAATTTCTTCACAAGTCGTGCTATTGCACAGCTTTGGTTGAGAAAGATTGCCCAAAAGCATGACTGGAGCACCTATTTTCAATGGAAGGCAATGGAGTGGAGCTCCTGGTGGTTGCATGGAGTTTAAGAACTCAACTGGGTAATTGACTATTCCTGATTCTTCTCGGTAAAAGTTTCTCGAGTCTTTAATTTAAATTATCCTTCGTAACGTTCTTTGGTGCTATGATTTCTCTTTTGTACAATCAAGTAGTATTTGTGTAATTTGAAATTATACTTGGAAAAACGTTTTCAATAAGTTCTTCAACTGAGCTGACCAAGGTGCAGACTTTTGATGAATTCATGATTGATATCTAGCCTTCCTTCTCCAAGTTGCAAAATAGTATGGGAAAACTGCTCCAACAGATGATCTCCATGTTAATGTGCCCTCATATTTGTAGAAAGCTTTGATATGTTTCCATAAAACAGAAGATTTCAAGCACGCTTTCAATTCACCCGCTTTGTTCCCCAGGGAACAACTGGCAAAATGTTTCTGAAATCACCTGAAAGTACTATTGTCACTCCTCTCATCAAACAACGTGAATTGCGCTAATCCTGCAGCATTCTAGTAACAGCTTCTACTGATTTTTATGGGACATCCTATATTCGCTCCTATATAAACAAAGAGCATTTCATGAGAACGTGAGCTAAAGAAGAACTGTTACTAATATTTCAGACAGATTCATCACTTGAAGTTAGATTGAGTGACAGCTTGAACGCTACATGAGCTGTGCGACCTCCTGAGAGTAAAGTCACAGCAATTCCAGAGTTCGTTACAGCTAAGGCTATTTCCTTTTTCTGTCAGACTTTGGCTAGTACTAAATTTGTAACAAAAGTTTTTCCATTTACACCTGGTGCTTTAAAAAAATATAATCCTCCTCTCTTATGTGTCACTTGGCCAATGATTGCCGTATATGCAAGAAGTTGGCCTGGTAAAAGTTTCGGGATATTTTCTTCAAGGAATCTTGTTAATGAATCAATAACATATGAATCTTCTCGCAAAACCTCTGTGATCAAATTATTCACCTCATGTCGATGAGTTCCAGGTAAGCCAAACTTGCTGAACTCCTCAACGCGATCTTCAGTATCAACCAATGCAGAATTATATACGTCATCGTTGAATGCTATTTCTGTCTCAGGGAATCTTAATTCTGTTTGATATTTGTAGTCTTCTGATAAATTATTCTTATAATTGTGTCACAACGCTTTACAATTCAGGAGAAGAATTGCAAAAACATCTCTCAAAGAAATAGGTGCGTGTGTCACTGAAGACTCAGCCATTGTTCTATCCCTCTGTCATCTTACAAATTTTAGGCTAAAACAGGCTTCTCTATAAATACGAGCAGTGTGACCGTCAATCGTTGTAAGGAAGGAGAAGAAAGTCGGTCCTCTTATTTCATGAAGAAGCATCCTCAAAAAGAACCATTCATAGTGACACGGATGCACAGAGTAAACCCTTCCGCTTTTGTCGATTCAAATAATTTTATACTTGGATGACCCTCAACATCGGCTCCTCTTTTTCCTATAGCAATATAAAGTTATAGAGATTATTACAGTTATACACAGACACACCAGACACAGACACACAGAGCGACATTCGTCCTCACCAGCCTGGACTACTGCTCCCAACTATGGTCACACCACAGTGTAAAATTATCAGCGGACCTTGAAGCAGTCCAGCAAACCTTCACAAAGAAGATCGTCTCATTGCAACAGCTCAGTTACTGTGAAAAGACTGAAACAAATAAGACTCCACTCTATGGAGTGAACGTGAAAGAGAAATGTAGTAATATGCATCTGGAAGCTTCTGGAAGGTATTGTGCCAAATTTTGGCATTAAAAGCTACACAAATGCCAGAACGGGTTGCCACTGAACAGTGCCAAAATCCCAACAATGCCGTCGCACTTAGGGACCAGTGACTGCAACAGCCTGGATTTATAGGGCTCACAGTTTTTAATCTACAAAGTGGATGTAGATGTTTTCAAAACAGAACTGGATCTCTTCCTGTCGAGAGTACCAGACTAACCTACCTCGCGGCTGGAGGCGCAAATTAGAGCAGCGACGTCAAACTCCATTACTTACCAAATGTCACGTATCGAAGAGAGCTCTCAATAATAACAGTGTAGCAAAACGGTGGTGCCCCCAGCATGGCCGCAGCTTTGAGCTGAAACCTATAAAAAAACTTAGACCATTTATTTTTGAAATGCCATTTTGTACATGTTGGAAAAGAGCCAGTAGTTCCCTTCGGAGTACCATTAGAAACTCGGTGCTGTCTTGGTTGTGAACTTTTACACAAGAATGAGCTTTGAGTGTCTGTATCTAAACTGTAGTTTTTCTTTCTATAGGTGGAGACACACACGCGGACACACACATTTTTATTATATATATATATAATATAAAATACGTAATGTCAAAATGCAAAGTATATATCGTTGGGGTGTGAAGCTCTCACAATTTTATAACTACATTTTGTTCAAACGACTGAAGCGGAGATGGATATGTGGCAATAACTGAGCAAAACTTTGTTTAATATTAATACATAAAACTTTGACAAGAAGAATACCTCCCTATAGCAATACTTTCTCATTCCTCAATGTAAATTTTTAAAGCATTCGTTTAATATGATATTGTGTCTCTTGCAGATAACTGGAAGAAAATAAAATAAATACATAGAACCCTTTGAAAATTCTTGAGAAATAATCTCTCGACATTTTGTTGTCATCCATGACATCGTCCTGTCCAGAAAGCAGCATCTCTCAAAACATATTGACACCTTGAGACATTTAGAATAACGATGTATGTATTCGTCATTGTCTAAAGATATTAGTTTTTAGACAGAGAATGTGATAATACGAATGACATGTTGCATTGTGCTATAATTGACTTGTAGTACAGCTGGAATAGACTTAGCACCAGAAGTTTGGACTTCACGTGCGTTGCAGCTGACAATATTCGACTGATTTCCAGTTGAGAATGCTTACATTTGAGACCAGGTCACGTGGAGACATCAATATTTAATCTTGAATTGATTTGGTTACTGTCTGGACAGGACAATGGCAAGAATCGCAGAATGCTTCTAATTACAAATTCTTAAATAACAGAATATAAATGTTTTGGCAGATTAAGTTGATATGTACTCAGTTTTGCACATGGAACAGAGAGGGACGCAGTATGTTTTCTCACGTGAAACGATACACATATCACGTGACTACATGAAAATGGTTGCGTTTCCTTACAAATCTTTTGACCAAAGAAACAAACATCGATGCACACTGAACGAACACTATCTCGAAGTGTGTTTCGAATATCATTGCTTATATATTGTCAGCCTATTTCTCGCGTTTGCTTTACCAAACACGTTAATCAACAGATAAATGACTTGGTAGAGAAATGTACAAAGATTTTCAAAGAAAACTCATCAACCAGGTAGTTAAAAATCTTACACCTTAGAACCCATCTGTTTAATGGTATTTACGATTCATTTTATTCTCCTGACCAAAGTGTATGAATTACATATTTTGTGGGTGTTGTTCCTTCTTTATAAACAAATACTAACAACTTGCATCGAGATTCTTTTCATACTTTAGCCTATAAAACAAAATACATTCACAGACGATAAAACTGAACCGCTCTTCAAATTTTTTACATAACTTCTAAAAGACGGTTTTGTGTATATTTTATTCATTTGACAGTGAACACAATGTAAATTATATTATTTCGTCTTGGCTCTTGCTACACTTACCACTGAAGATATTCGTCCATTTAAAATATGTCTGTTTTTATTATGTTTTTATTTTATGATATTAAAAATTGGTTTGCCCAATTTTGTATATTCATACAGTGGCCTTTTAAGAAAAATAAAAATCTAAACAAAAAGCGAAAAACAAGAAAACACCGCTAATTATAATAATTCAGTGTTCTGATAGATTTGTTACTTAATAGGCAGTTAAACACAAACAAAATGGACAGCAACAGAGTAAATTGAAAAGGAAGCGAAAAGATATATAGAAAATAATAGAAAAAAAAACTCAACTCACATTATTCATGAACAGAATACATAAAAATAACAACATTAGCAGCAACAAAACAATAGACATAAGAGAAAAATTTGAAAAATAAAAAATAAAAAAAGGACATTTTATTTTATATTCGATAGTAAAATCTATGAAACTATTATAACAGTATCAACAACAAAAGACTCAATGGAAATTCACTAGAAATGTCTATTAGGATCGCGTTGTAATGTTTTGTTCTTCTTAATTTCTATTTCACTAGACACACAGTGAAATTGAAGAAGGCTAATGTGAGGGAGATTCAAAGAACTAGTCTGGGTTTGCAATAGAAAGACATTTCATAGATTGGTAACGCATTATTTGCAAGACTACGTATTTTTCAGATGGACTTTCATGATATTGTACCCACCCCGCTTTTCGTTCGTAAATTGAAGAGTAGAAGCTGTAAAATTATTCTTTTCTAAAGAATACAACTATTTTTCTCTGATATTCACATTTGAGAATTATAGAGAATTTTTGCCTTTATTTTACCATAATATACTCACAAGTATATAACACACACACACACACACACACACACACAAGCACACACTCACACATACACACACACACACGCACACACACTCACACACACACACACACACATATATATATGTATGTATGTACGTATACTTATGTGTATAAATATATATATATATGTGCATGTGTGTACGTCGGTGTGTGTAAGTGCATGCATGTATGTGTGTATATTTCTCTGTCTATTTAGGGGTAACATTGTTTAAAGTATGTTTACCAAAATGAATTGAATTATATTTTTTAAGAGAAAGTAAAAACAAAACATATATGAAAATAAAAAAAGACTAAATAAATGAATAAACACAAGAGTAAGTGAAGTAGAGAGAAAGAAATGTGTAAAGAAAAACGAGGAAGAAAAAACAGGGAGAACGAGATATAAAAAAGATGTTAAAAAAAAAAACGAGGAAGAATGAAGCAGGACGGATTTGTTAAAATGAATTATCAGAAAGAAACGTGCGAAATCAATAGAAATATCCGCGGACGTAAGTGACGTGGGATGGAACCTCCTCCTTCTCCTGCTGCTGCTGCTGCTGCTGCTGCTGCTACTACCACCACTACTACTACTACTACTACTACTACTACTACTACTACTACTACTACTACTACTATTGCTGCCACCACCACATCTGTTCCTGAAGAGAACTAAGTTCTCATAAGTTATATATATATATATATACATATACAAGGTGCGATGGGTAGATTGTCACGATTTTATGTTTTTATTTTCGCACATGCACTTTGTTTTGATATTGGCGACTACAGAGTATAGTAGGGTCAGTTGGGTACCGTCTGTAAGAAAAACAGCACATCACTCAGAAATTTGGAAACGACATGCTGTTTTACATGGCATTCGCGCCGGAAACTCTAATACGAACATTTCAGAGTATTTGGATGTCAATCTGAGGATAGTGCAGATCATTCGGAAAGAATTGGATGAGTCTAATGGTGATTACGAAGCGGCTCGGAAAACTCACTCTGATGGTTCTGATAAGAAAAGAACTCAAGAATTTGTTGGTGCGATCTAGGTCATGATTGACAACGATCCTTCCAAGTCAATCTGGTTCATCACCAGGGAGTGTTTGAGTTTCTTATCAAGCAGGTCGTGCATGAAGACATTCGGTAATCCTCATACAAGAAGAAAAAGGGCCAATTTTCTATCCTAAACCATGAAGGACAATAGGGAGAGACCGCGCTAAATAACTTTTGGACAAACTCAAGCATCCCCTCCAACCGAACATGCTTTGGTTTCTCTCAGATAGAGAACGATTTGTACCAGGAACAGATGGTGAACGCACAGAACAATCGTTGGCTTGCCTGATAAATCTCAAACTTCTATTCAACATCATGATGTTTGGAGTGACCATTAGTGATGACCTACATCAAGTGCTCAACAGGGAAGCCTACATCAAGTTCCTGGAGGAAGTAGCGCTGCCCTGGGTCAAGAGGGCGGCAACAGGACTCTGCACCATGCTACCCGAGCAGGAGAGCCCGTTCATGGCTGTCAGAAATTTCTGCGTCCACATTCCCATAACATTTGGCCACCTAGCTCTTCCAGACTTCAACCCCCTTCATTATTATGTGAGGGGTGTCAGTTGAGCGAGAGACCAAGAGAACTCCTTGTAGCACCAAAGATGAACTGAAGGCAGGGATTATAGCAGCATACACCAAATTAAGGAGACCGTCCAAAAGAGTTGCGGGAGATTACGAAGTCCAATGTGAAGTCAGTGTTATTTTCATTCATGCGTAATTTAGATGACAATTTATTCACCGCACCCAGTACACATACACATACATACATACATACATACATACATACATACATACATACGTATATATATATATATGAAAATGGAGACAAAAGCTCAAGATGTTATGATATGTAGATATAAATGATTTGATAATGTATTGAGCTTATGTCTCCATTTTCAAGTTTTCATACGTTCTCCAAAGTATGTCTCGCTTCTCCCCGGAATTGACTCCCGCACAAGTGTGATCAGTGATTTCTAAGACACTTATGTGACATCTGCTTACCTTGTAATTATCCCCTGGATCTTTCCTACAAACTGAACATTCACACACACACACACACACACACACACACACACACACACACACACACACACACACACACACACACACACACACACACACACACACACACACACACACACACACATACACACATATATATATATATAATATATATATATATATATATATATATGAATATGGAGACAAAAGCTCAAGATTTTATGATATGTAGATATAAATGATTTGATAATGTATTGAGCTTATGTCTCCATTTTCAAGTTTTCATACGTTCTCCAAAGTATGTCTCGCTTCTCCCCGGAATTGACTCCCGCACAAGTGTGATCAGTGATTTCTAAGACACTTATGTGACATCTGCTTACCTTGTAATTATCCCCTGGATCTTTCCTACAAACTGAACATTCACACACACACACACACACATATATATATATATCTTCTTAATCCTTTTTGCCCCTTGTGGAGCATAGGGCTGGTTTCCTGATTTATTTGGCCTATAAGTTCCCCACCTGGACGGGGCGCCAGTCTGTCGCATGTAAGCTGCAAGATGCAGAAGGAAAGAGTGAGAGAAAGTTGTGGCGAAAGTGTCAGCAGAAGTTCGCCATTACCTTCTGCCGGAGCCGCGTGGAGCTTAGGTCTTTCGCTCATAAAAACACAC
Source organism: Octopus sinensis (assembly GCF_006345805.1). Classification (NCBI taxonomy): domain Eukaryota; kingdom Metazoa; phylum Mollusca; class Cephalopoda; order Octopoda; family Octopodidae; genus Octopus; species Octopus sinensis. The sequence goes on along the minus strand of NC_043009.1, from coordinate 33,002,512 downwards.
ATCGCCCGGTCTGAGATTCGAACCCGCGATCCCTCGACCGCTCTAACCTCTAGGCCATGTGACTCCACACACACACACACTTACACAAACATACAAACACACACACACACACACACACACATATATATATATGCAGAAGCTTGAAAGGGAAACACGAGTTGATATATATGGAAAAAAAGTCAAGGTAGAAAATGCTGAAATAATTTTATAAAAACATTTCAGTACCAGTTTCAGTCATTGAGACTTTTTCAAATGTAAGTATGCAAAGC
>NC_043009.1:32989743-32997243 GCF_006345805.1 Octopus sinensis | reverse complement strand
TTAAGTGATATAAAAAACTTACTTCAATGTAAAAAAATACACTTTTCACTATCCAATCACCAATCATGTCTCTCTCACCCTCTCCTATCTCACCCTCCCCTCACTCACTCTCCCATCTCTCACCCTCCCCTCTCTCACTCTCCCCTCTCTCACCCTCCCTTCTCTCACCCTCTCTCTCCCTCTTTTTCTCTCTCTCTTCCCTCTCTCTGTGCTTTTCTTAAATCTCACCATCAGAACATCACCCCTCTGCTAAAATTATATCTTAAACTCACCTTCTCAATATCACTGCCTTCAACTAACTTTTTTAACCACGTAATAGATATTACGTTCTTCTTCATCTCTCCCTCTTTTTCTTTCTCCCTCTATCTATATCTCACTCTTCGCCTTATCATCTTTTTCTCTCTTCCTTTTCTTTTTTCTTTCCTTCCCTTCAACTAATCACGTGAAAACGTTACATTTACAATCTCTCTACCTCACGTCATGGACGCTTCTCTCTCTCCTTCTTTTTCTCTCTCTCCCTCTTTTTCTCTTTCCTTCTTTTCTTTCACTCTCTCTCTCTAATCACGTGAAAGTGTTACCGTTGGGTTAAGTAACGCAATGACAAGCAGAATTATTATTAATGGCTATAGAGCGTCGGAGAGAATGCCCTGGTATTTGACTCGGCTTTCTGTGATCTATGTTCAAGTACAACCGATTTCAGTTTTTCTTTTCAGTGTGTCGATAAATAAAGCAGCACTCATGTTGTGGAGTTGATTCTGTTTTCTCTCTCTTTCAGAATCGGATGAGATTTACTACAGTAAGACTCGTGGTGGGGCTACTTGCAATATTCTATTCTCCATAAATAGAGAAGCGTGGAGCAACGGGATAGAATGATGTCTTTTCTCGCAGAGATTTATATATCTCAAAATCCTCACTCAGGTAAGGCTGATGTACAGGGAACATGAATAAAAAGTAATTTTGTGTATAGGGCAGTTAATAAAATATAACGTAAATTAATATAACATAATATAATATATATTCTTCTATTCTTTTAGTCTTTTACTGGTTTCAGTCATTTGACTGCGGCCATGCTGGAGCACCGCCTTTAGTCGGACAAATCGACCACAAGACTTATTCTTTGTAAGCCTAGTACTTATTCTGTCGGCTTCTTTTGCCGAACTGCTAAGTTACGGGGACGTAAACACACCAACATCGGCTGTCAGGCGATGTTGGGGGAACAAACAAAGACACCCCCCCCCCACATATATACGACGGGCATCTTTCAGTTCCCGTCAACCAAACCCACTCACAAGGCTTTGGTCGGCCCGAGGCTATAGTAGAAGACACTTACTCAAGGTGCCACTACGAAAAGAAGAATTCATGGGCACGCCGATTATAACACCAGAACGAGCAAAAAAAGTGAATTAGTTAATCCCGAATTCGAATTTCGCCATTAATCTCCAAAGTAAATTAATTTGGAATCTGTGGCTCGTCAGCGAAATCGCTAATTAATGAATAATTATGTTGTTGCAAATACGTACCGAAAACACGTGCACAAAGCATCAACATCTTTATCCGTTTTGCTTTCAAACTTTGTGCGCGAGCGTAAATGCATAGTTCAGCAGTAAACAAATGAAATTAAAGCTAACTACGCGCACACACACATACACACAGACACACACACACACACACACACACACACACACCACACACACACCACACACACACACACACACATAAAGTTATGGTTGCGTTTTCCTTAAATTTCACGTCCTTTTAAGTGAAATGAACATTAAAGAATGACGTAGTAACTTGTTAAAGTTAGATAATACTATATGATTTAGTTCATTACCACTCGGACGGTTGGCATCAAAGGTAATTCTTGTGTTGTTGTCTTATATCATACTAGTATTAACTAATTGCAGTAAAGTCTCATCTACTAAAGTGTTTTCCATTCCCTATTGCTATAAATATAATATTCGGTAAAATAAATAGCTCGATCACAAGAAACCAGTGACGGTCGGCATTGGGGAAAAGAAATCCGTCTTGTCTCAGAATATTTAAAATTTGAATTTTAGTTTCCGTAGAGAGTTAAATAGAAATCGTTTCGCCCAATTTCACTCCGTAGTCTAGTACGTGTGTTGCAGACCCGAGCAAAATAACTTATTTGCAGAGTTTCATATACGTTTTATAAAATCTAATTAAAATTCATATACTGATTAATGAATCTAAAGAGAACAATAGTTGTCCTCAGATCATATTAAGGTCTTGCTCGGCGTTTCAAATATATGCATTTGTAGGTGAAGGGCATAGTGACTCAGAATGGTTCTAAAATACATCTACAACACACAAAAATCGAAGTCAAGACTTTTGAAAAAATGCTAGTTTTTAACTTAAAAATTAGAGATGTGAAACGAAATTGCTTAAAAAGCGTTTTACTTTTTTCTGTCACACAATCTACCGACTTACACATTTATATAAATTTTGTTAAACCAATTTAGACTCAATAATCTTCTTCACACGTTCTTTGCAATTATGGAGGGTTAAACCATGCACATAAAGTGAATAAATTTTGATGTCACACATATTTTTGAACAGCATAAAATAAGTGTTGACGCCATTCTCTTATTCCGATTGAAAGGGATGTTTTGTCTAAGACATTTACCTTCTATCACGCGATGCTGGAATGTTTTAATCAACACACCACTTAAATATAATTATGTTCATCACAATTTGGAACAATCTTATGTATATTACTTTTCATTAATCTAGCAATGATAAATTGTGAATAGAAGTCAAAATGAAAATTGTCTGATGGCATAAAAAGAATCATATTTTTCATTTATACAAAACCCATATATAAATATGGCTTGCTGTAAAAACGTCTGTAATATTTATTGGGTATGTTTTCTGTAAAGAATGTATGTTTTTCTAAATCTTCGAGAAAAAGTCTGTGGGGCTGATGGAATAATGAAGAGACTTAGATGATTGAAGAAATACACAGTACATACAAAGATATTCTTTGGTTTCATACTTTCATACATCATTAATTTAAATGAAGAATTTTCAAAGATATTTTGTTTAAAATGGAATTCAGTTCAGATATTGAATGGAAACATTTGAAAGCTTGAAATGAGAAGCCAAAATTGTCACCAGAATAATTCGTAAAAAGTAATTCATTATTCAAAAGTCTGAAGAGAAATTTGATTCTACAGAGCTAAGACAATGGGAAGCCTTTCTTGTAATTATTGAAAACTTTCTCGAAGACTATAGAGTTTGAGGAATATGCTAGTTGGTAGTGAAAATTCTGCATATGAAGTAGTGAAGCAACTAAATTCTTAGAAACTAATGGTGGTATCTGCATTGGTAAATAGAAATACAAAACGTTGAAATGGTGAGATGAATGTTCAGCGGTGGGGAAACCAAGAAGTGTAACGGTTCGAAGATGAGCATTCATCAGATAGATGTGAATGCTTACCAATGCTAATGGATAATCGCATTGTTGGGGTGGCGTGAGGGCGTTAGACTAATCTTATTTTCTCGGGGCAGTGGATTTATTTCCCGATTTGAAATGCTGCTGCCTATGGAATAAGATGTACAATGTGATTCTAATCAGCTTTCTGTCCTGAAGTACTGGCATTTTTTTCCATATATGGCAATGAATATCAGACAATGTAGGAAGTCTTCTATTAAAGAGTTGTCTGTGATAGAAATTGGATACTAAGGTGAGATTAATTGTATTGTCGTTGTCGGCGGCATTTCTTTGCTGTCAAGGTTTCTTCCCAAATTTCTAAAATCCTTAGTCCTTTCGCAAATGTGTTTGACTAATGTGGAGAATTTACCACAAGTTCGATGGTCATATATGTATTGAGGCAATAGAAAGGCTGTCAGTTTGAAGATGTTTGTCGATTTTACCGCCCATTCCAATTCAATTTCATTCTTTCTTCCATGACGGGTGATGATAAAGGTATCGGAATGATTTGAATAATCAACCAGAATTTAGCTCAAAATACACACACACACATAAAAAAAAAACAGAAGAGATACCCGAAGGCATTTATCTGGTATAGTAATTCTTCTGTCCATCTCTTCCTCTTGTTTATACTTTATTTATCGATCACGAAACGATGTAAAGCAAAATTGACGGCGCTAATTTGTGCACTCAGAATTCAGAAAGCCAGGAGAAATAGAGCCTTTCAAAACGTCTGATATAGGGTCTCTGCAACATTGAAAGATTAATTACTATTTCTTCTGTGAAAAGATAGAGGGGGAAAAAACTTATAGATGTAATTTTATAGTAAAAAAATGAATATTTAATGAGACCATTTTAGTTCTGTTGTATTTATTTATTTATTTATTTATTTATTATTTACTACTAACTTGTATGCAATTTATATAATTTGATCATTTTTCAATATTTGGCTGAAATATAAGAATATTTACTATAATATTTGGAACAATATCCTATGTGAATTAATAAATTATAGCATACTTCAAAGATGGTTAAATCTGAAAATCAAATTTAGTTTTAAATTTTAGAGGTTTTAATAAAGTCTAATCTTATTGTACTTAATATCCAAGGTGTGAGAGTTAAGAAATAAGTATATTCGTGAAATATTAGAATGAGATTATAAATATAGAATAAAAAATCTATTTGACTTGTATCTTTGGATGTAGCAGCCGACAATTGCCAAAGGCAGTGATGTTGTTAGTATGACAAGAACAAAAGAATTGTTCTTTGACATGAAAATGTTAAAATTTGTTTTAGCTATAGAGTTTAAATCTTATAACAGAATACTAAACTTTAAATGAGACTAGATCGCAGCTTTATGGGAATTCCTTCATCGATTCGGACCTGATAAAATAAAGTACCCGTAGACTGTTGGGATCGATGGGTGGTTTCCACTTACACCTTTGCATTAAGTTCGTTGGCTTTGAGCCAAATGAGAAAGTAGTAGCAGTAGCAGCAGTAGCAGCAGTAGCAGAAGCAACAGCAGCAGCAGCAGTAGCAGTAGTAGTAGTAGTAGTAGTAGTAGTAGTAGTAGTAGTAGTAGTAGTAGTAGTAGGGTGAAAGTAACGTAATAGATGAAAATAAATATTAGGAAGAAGAAGGATTTGAACTTGTTGAGAAGATGAATTCACGGAGACAGAGAGAATAAGAGGAAGGGAGCGGGCCATACATCTCCATAATTGGTATTAGTTGGCAAAAGTGGGCATTGGAAGTGAATTGAGGGAGCAGGTGCAATAGAAGTTGTTGAAGTGACGCAGAGTATAAGAAAGAAATAAGAAGGAAAGGGGAACAGAACAAGAAAACATTAAAGAAATCTGTCGAAGGAATGTTCTGTGAAGTGACGAGAAATAAGAGGTGCTGGAGGGGGAGGCGGTGAAGGTGTGTTGGTACTTGAGAAGAATACTGGAAAATCTCGAAGGTTGTGTTCGTTCAATGGAATAAGGAAGCGTTAAGGTGTGGGGACAAAGAAAATATTAAAAAATAGAGAAAGCAAAAAGCAAAATAGAGAAATATAGAAGAGACTGGAAGTGAATGAACGGTTGATGAGGCAAATCTGGATATCGCACTTGTATATGATTCAATCCTTTCAGTATTTTGTTTATGGAAATTAATTTAAGATAAAAAAGGAAGTAAAAATATTTTCTGCATCGATTTGGCATGAAATTTTCTTTGTTGTTATTTTTTAATATTTTTTGTTGTTGTTGCCCTTATCCTTGCTATTAATGATGATAATTGTGATGGTGCTGTTGTTGCTATTACTTAAAGTGTCCTTTGGGCAGCGAGAATTTTGTAATTTCTGTTTCCTGTTATTATTACAAAATTGACGGCGGTTTCTCACAGAAATGGTTGGTATTGTTCTCATGCTTTATTGCAAGTGAATTTTGCAGTGCACTGACCAAACCAGTTTGGAATGGCTTGAAAAGACATTGACGCAACGTCCACATTCCTCATTACATAATTACAAAACAATAAAATAACTGAAAGGATGATCGAAATGCATTGCCTCAAAATGTGATTGAATTTTGATTTCAAACTTATCATTATTGATCATCATCGATCGACACCAGGAGCAAATGGTCGCACCACTTACACACATTGCCACTTCCATAATTAATTGTAGTTACGTGGTATTAATTACGCTTTCATAATTAATTGTAGTAACGTGTTCTGTGATGAGTTCTGACCGTCCGCGGAATTTGTATCCTTGGGCAGAATTTGAACTCCCAAAATTTCAGGCTATTAACCTATAGTAGAAAAGATCATTATTAGGCGGGTTGGTGGAATCGTTAGCACGCCGGGCAAAATGCTTAGCAGCATTTCATCCGTTTTTATGTTCCGAGTTCAAATTCCGCCGAGGTCGACTTTACTTTTCATCCATCTGAGGGTCTATAAAATAAGTAGCAATTCAGTGTCAATGAAATTGGCTTACCCCTTCCCCCAAACTTGCTGTCCTTGTACCAAAATTATTATTATTATTATATTATTATTATTATTATTATTATTATTATTATTATATTATTATTATTATTATTATTATTATTATTATCAACCAGCCACACGGGTGAATTCGAAGTAAGCAAACCTTGCGTCTGACACTCGCTTGTCTTACTGTAAATCCCATAAGCATAGCTTTCGCCTCTACCTACAAATAATACCAACTGTCTACTTATGATCAGGTGGACTGTTCCAGAAAGAAATATTTCTCTTGATCAGGAACACAGCTCGATGGAAGTCATCGACCTTTCAGATGACAATTTGACACTTTGCTAACTTATACAATTATTAAATTCGATAATTCACCAATGTTTTTACTCTGTTGCGTTTCTGTGATCAAGCCTGACCAACGTTGCTTTAACCTTTCATTCACAGTAGGGGATCGATGAAATATGTATAAATACAACACCGTGATAACTGGACCATATGCTTGTTTAGTACATTATTCCACCAAAACAAGCATTCCCAGTTGACTACTTCAATCGCATTGGTCTGGCAAAGCCATAGCTGAACAGTAAACCAGCAACAAAAGCAACGATAATTACGATAATAATACAGTGATAACGAAAAACATATGTCTGCTCACATATATAAATTCACAAATATTGTTTGGCAACAGAAAATTTTAGAAGACTTCTTGGAATGGAATAATAAATAAGGTTTCTGTAGTAATTGTAATTGTAGTAATAGCGGTCGTGGCGGTGGTCGTGGTGGTAGTAGTAGTAGTAGAAGTAGCAGTAGTTGCAGCAGCAGCAGCAATAGTAGTAGTAGTAGTAGTAGTAGCAGTAGTAGTAGTAGTAGTAGTAATTTAAGTGATCAATTTAACGTAACAATTAGACCTGATCAGTTTTCTGTTTGATATTATTAAATTATCCTGATGTGTTTTTTATTGTCATTTGTACGTCTAGCGAGGTAAAAATACCTGTATTACTTCAGTGAAAATGAAAATATTAATTAAAATTGTAGAGTTAATGATAAAAAGGAAATTTGCAATGATAAATAAAACATAAAACTGT
>NC_043009.1:32962243-32984743 GCF_006345805.1 Octopus sinensis | reverse complement strand
AAGCCAACACACGCACACACACGCACTCCTGTTTGAGCATGTGCGTGTGTGTGTGTGCATGTATATATATATATATATATATATATATATATATATATATATACACACTCTGCATTTAACATTCATGATATATATATATGTATATATATATATATATACACATACATACATACATATATATATATATAGATAGATATATAGATATACATACATACATATATATATATATATATATATATATATATACACATACATACACAGACACAGATATTTTTACTGATTCTGTCATACAAATGATTATATACATACACACATGTATAATGCATACATACATGCATACAGAACAAAGTTGCATGTGTGTGTGCGCGCGCGTGTGTGTGTGTTGCGTGTGTGTGTGCGTGTGGGTGTTGATATAAAGAACTAGAAGCCGGGCAACAGTGTATCGAAGAAAAAGGAAATGACATTAGAACGGTGATTGATGATTATACAAGACCTGATTAATTCTGAAGTTCACGGAGACAGAATAACAAGTTTTTTGGTATTTTGCAGCCGTGACATGCAAATACATCAAATCACTTAGTTGCCGTACAGTTGATATGCCAATATTTACAGTGTAATGGGAGAAGGCTACGTCAGCGTATCTATCAGATAATGTTATGCTGAGGTTAGAAAACGATTTGAAAAATTGATGTTGCGCCATGTTTTGTATGTAGAACCTGTACAAATTTTTACCAGCAGTTACTCTGCTCGTACATATCACATGTCGTCTTAATGACATAAGGCTATGAATTTATCGACAAGGGAAAGTGATTAAGCGACGTACGTGATTTTATGCATGTGATAAGGGCGAGTGACATCCAACAGGAATACAAACACTTTCGTCCGTTATTTGATTCTTATGTTTAAAAAAAATTGGTATTGTTAGAAATGGTCTTCTATGATTATAAGATAATAATGATAGCTGCGCACTCATGACCGTGGAAGACCATCTCTGACCTCTAAGAACACTGTGCACTTGAACGAAATTATACATTGGACTTCTGTCTCTGCTAGTGACTAATGAACACCAGCGTCTGATCGACATTACATGTTTATAGATTGTGCAGACCAAGCTTCACTATTCGCTACACTGCCAATGGGTTTTCGAGTAGTGGGTTTTTAAATTCTGCACGAATAATGCAAGTTCTTTATTGAAAATACCCACTTCTCACTTTCCTTATTTTCGCCAGTAGTAGCAAAGAAAATCTGGAATGCTGGCGCTGGGTTTTGAAGAATTATACAGTAGACACATGCGTCCGTCCGTCCGTCCATCCATCCATCCATCCATCCATCCATCCATCCATCCATCCATCCATCCATCCATACATACATGCTTGCATACATACATCTATGCATAGATACATACGCACTTATGCGCACGCACACACTGCAGACACACTGCACACACACACTACACAAACACACTACACACATGAATACACAAACAAACACATCCACATACCTAGAAGGCAACATGATTCTCATTACATTCTTGGATTTAAGGACTTTCCCTGAAATGATAATTACAATAACAATCTGTCTCTCTCTCACTTTCTCTCGACGCATCAAAAGGATGTGTTATAATGTTATGACGCTATGCAAAAACAGCCATATCAACAATCCAACATACCTCCATCATCAGCTGCCACACGAATATCATTATGGTTTCCACAGTTAGGCAATACCATTCTATCCGGCGGTGTCAATGGCACTAAAATAATTGTTATTTGGGAACAAACATACGAAAGAAACCACAACTTTCACCACATTTATTCACATGTACAACAGTATCGGTAAATAAATTCCTTAAGTAAATCTATAATCCACTCCTAAATATGCAACTAAACAGCGACCAAACCTTTACGTCACACAAAAATATTCCTTAAAATCTTCCATAATATGATATAAAAGTGAAAGCTTAATAACCACGCTCATTCATATATGTATGTATTTATGTGTCTGTGTTTATCCCTCATCATCACTTGACACCGATTTTGGTGTTTACGTAGAGGTTCGACAAATTGGACCGCTAGAATAAGTCCTGGGGTTGATTTGTTCGACTAAAAGCGGTGCTTCAGCATGGTCGTAGTTAAATGACCGAAACAAGAAAAAGAAGTGTTGCAAGGGATTCCGAAGTCATCTGAAGGCCGCGCTTGAAGCTAATGGCGATTTTATTAAATAAATTTACTCTTGTGTATTTCAAGATATTTTTATATAATTTTTGCAAATAAATCTGTTAAAATGATATATATATATATATACAAATACATATATATACACACACAAACACACATATATATATACCCACGCCTATTTCTCATTTTTTAGGAGGGGGAAGCACAACAAAACACTCACGAGGTATTCCATTCATTTCCCAGCCCAAAGGGGCGAACCAGGTCCTATGCTCGGTTTAAGGCATAGAACACAACATATGTATATATACGTACGTACATATGTATGTATGTATAAATATATATGTGTGTGTATGTGTGTGCATGTGTGTATGTGTGTGTATCTGCATGCATGTTTATGTAGTTCTGCATTTGTAAAGACATAGGCACGACACAGACAACCGTACTCGTATATACAGCAATCTAGATACACAGATAGACTAAGAGACAGGTAGATAGACGGATAGACAAACAGACAGACAGAAAAGAGACAGATAGACAGGCAGACAGACAGACTAACAGAGAGATAGATAGATAGATAGATAGATCGATAGATAAAGTGATACAGAGAGAGAGAGAGAGAGAGAGAGAGAGAGCTAAGTAGATAACGTTATGGACAGTTAAATGCTTGTCAGAGGAATTGAAAAAATTAGGTATTTGGTGGAAAGAGTGCGAAAACTAAGTGAAGTAAATAAGAAGCAGATGAAGTCCGATGCCCTGGTATGTCTGTTAGTATAATTAGCTTCAGCATTTTCATTTCTCCATTTTAAGAACAAACTATAAGAGCAGCTAATAAAAGCAAGATAATTTGAGAGATAATAGCGTTGCAGGAAGTGCAGCGTAGAGCACAGGTGGCGTCGATAATGCGAAAATAGAATTGTAATACAAATAAATATGGTAAAGTTGAATCAGCAGAGGTGAGTATGTAGATAACCTTAAAGCTATTGGTAAATGCAGCTGTGTTTATTCGACAGAAAAGAGGAAGAGAGAAAAGTTCCACTAGTTTTCTATCTGCAAAGCTAAATGTTTCAGCAGTTTTAGAAAGGAAGAAGATAAAAAGTAGCATAAAGTAAAATTAAATAGGTAGACTGCACCAAGTTTTGCTGAATAATGCAAAGACAAATGAAATCTTTTAAGAGATTGTTTGACAATAAAGAGATTCTTTTTGTTATTTTTAGCGACGGCGAAACCTCGGTGCGGTCGTTCGACTTGTAAGAAGTAACAGCAAAATCCCTCTCAAATCAGAGGCTGGCGTTTTAAGAAGTGGAAGAGTTTTGCATTGGTTAATGTTCATCTTGATATACTGTGCTTGAGTAAAAGACGAGACGACCATGGTTGGAACATCTTTGATAATAGCTTTATTCAATTGGAGATGACATCGAGCAAAACAACAACACGAAAAGATAGTAGTTGACAAAATAGATAGAGGGATAAGTATTTAGATAGATAAATGAATAAATAGATCGACAAACAAATAAGTGTATAGATAGATAAATAAATTTATGGAGAGTCAGGTGGCTATGTAATTGGTTAAGGAGAGAGGTGATTTGAATGATTGTCTCTGGGTGTCAGGTGTGCTTAGGTTGGAACACTTAACCGTTTCACTTCAGCTAGTGTTTATGCCCATGAAGTATTCACACGTCAAAAGGCTGACAGATAAAATAAAGCATGACTTGCCAGGAGAAACCGATGCATGTGCACAATGTTTCGTGGTGGCTTGGATTTACTTTGAAAACGGACATTTTTGTATTTCTTATACAATCTCACAACGAATTTCCGAAAGCCTCATTCGTAGAATCTGTCCTCGTGGTCTTGATATCTTTCATAATATATGTAATGTGCAGATTCTGATATTTTATTAGAATGTATCTATGTAGAATATGATTGTGTATAAATCGTGGTTGTTGGTGGAGTAAGGAATGTGTTGCGTCTCCTGGTGGTGAGCGTCGGTTTTGTACTTTATATTGGCTATTGTTGACGCATTGAATGAGCTGCGCTGGTTAAATTATATTTCTAGGAGAGGGTTATGTTGAATACATGTTATGTTGATTGAGTTACTTTATGGGGTGAAGGTGCGCAGCTTAATTGTTAGGCGATATTCGGCTCACAGTCGTAAGGTCGTGAGTTCGATATTCCTTGGTGCATTGTATCTCTTGAGCAAGATACTTTATTTCGCGTTACTCCTTCACTCAGCTGGCAAAAGTGAGCAGTATCTGTATTTAAAAGGGCCTGCCTTGTCACATTCTGTGTCACGCTGAAGTGCCCAGAGAACTACGTTAATGGTACGTGTCGCCTGTGGAGCGCTCAGTCTTTTTGCACGTTAATTTCTTAACCTGGCTGTTCCGTTAATCGGAGCAACTGGAACGCTCGTCGTCGTAACCGACGGAGACCCACTATAGTATTTCATTGAATGAGAATTGTATAACATATGTGTGTATAACTTCTGTAGATATTTACTCTACTAATTATGCTATCGAATTGAAGGTGCATTACGTTCCATGCAGATTGTACAAATGAGGGCTTTTTAAAGTAAAGCAGATTTGCAAGCCAAAGTAGGGTTTCATTTTACTCTTGTGCCCAAGGGTTGGCCATTTGGATTGGTGTCACTTTAATATCCAACAGTCTTGCTCACTGTCTGCATTTCAGAATACTTGAATAGATTGTCGACTTCTGAATAGTCTTCAGGTGGTATTTTGGTCGCAATGGAGTCAGATGTCTATCAATATTTGGACATTTTCGTTTTGCTCAAAGGTTCATCTCGAACTATTGAACACTCTTACATGCAAAACGCATATTATTATTATATACTATACTTAATAAATGCTACCAAAAGGTTACCCAGTATGGAAAATAGATTAATCTCACACACACACAAACACACACAAACACACACAAACACACACACACACACACACACACACACACACACACACACACACACACACACACACACACACACACGCGCGCGCAAATTCACTATGACGATTTTCGACTGAAGGAGTTTTAAGAAGTCTCTAACAATATAAGAGAATATAATTGCTCAAATGCATTGAAATCGTTGCTCTGAGATTCCAGCAATCTACGTCCTTCTGCTATCATAATTAATAATATGTATACTATGCACAATATCAATGAACGAACTCAATAAACGAGTTTCGTTCCAAATTCAAGCCCTGTTTGGTGACATAAAAATTGATTTTAATTTCATTAAATTCTCTTCTATTTGTATAGATTTCATATCTGTATATATATCATACATTTATATAACAGTGTAAGATTGATGTAAATTCTGTATTGAATTTCAATCTTGGAAACGAGAAAGTAGCCCAAGCCATAATTTACTACCAGTATTGGTCTAGTTAGCACAGATCTAAGAACAATGAAATTAATTAAACAAGATTAATTAACCAATGCAATAAGTGTTCTTTAACATTACACTAACATGATCTTAATGTGGTCAGCTAAAACTGACCTAAACTTCTATATTAAAATGTCAGCAACAGTGGTAAGATAATCATTATAGACTCCAAGAATGAATTATGCAATGAAAGAATTATGACCGTTCCCTCTCCATTAATGCCACACACCCATACATCATAGTAACAAGCAACATCATAGCTACCACGACCTTTTGTTGCAGCAGCTATAATATCAAATATAGGCAGACATGAACCCGGTAATCAGAGGTGGGGAGGGAGAGTTAGTTGATAAATCGACCTCTGTACTTCACTGGTATTTTGATTCATGGACTCTAGAAGGATGAAAATGGTTGGTTACCGCAGGATTTGAACTCAGAGTGGGAAAGAACGGGACGAAACGAATTCTATAATGCATTTTGTTCGATGCTTTATCTATTGATATTCCATCGCTCTTGCATCAATACATATGAATAGAAGTGAATGGAAGGATAGAAGTGAATACTATGAGACCTAATGATAAAAAAATCTTTAGATCAAATATACGGAAACATTGGAGATATATAGTGATGCTTCTCATGAATGAAAGACTTTGTAAATTACATAAGAGGGAGCAGCCGACGGAATATATCCAAGCACAGGACTGGTAATTACCTGATGGACCTCTTCTACGAAATACAAAATTCATGGTTCATATGAGTATAACTAAAAGCTTCAAATATTTAAAACCTTGCCTTATTGATACTGCTAATTTATCTTCTACTCTTATGTAAATCAAATCGTATATAGCACAAGCAGAAAGAAGTGTTTTTCGACGAGTAAATACTGATAGAGCAGCATATATAGGATAAAATCCTTATAGAGCAGAAAAATCTGTCAGCAACCAGCTATGTATTTACGCGTTGAAAGGTATATCTCTCTAATTGTGCTACAATACATTTCAGCGTTTCAAAAACAAACTGATGTTTGTTTACATATGACGTAAAATCGTTTATATTTTAATGGTGTATATTGTATTTTAATGGTGTGTATTCTTATTTTAATGGTATATCTTTTATTTTAATTGTATATATCTATAATGCTTTTAAGTAAGCAGTTGAATTTGCTTTGCTCGATGCAATTGGAAATGGGTATTTTAAAGTAAAAATACAAACCAACGAAACAAGCAAAACAAATACATTTCATAATAACAATTCAAAATAATTTAGGATATTTGTTTGAAGAGATTATAGATGATCCCATTGCAAAAATATTTAAAGCCAAATCTTTATAATCAGTCAGCATTTATTATGAGTTCTGTTGCAATACCTAATACAAGATTTAGCTGAAACTGCATTCTTGGAAATAATGGCTGTTAAATCCTTCTAAACATTATTCTGACTACACTGAGGCCTCAGAAATTGAAAACATTCGGTTTTCTACCGGGAGGAAAGATTTCAACGGATTTAACTTACTGCAGTAAAGAATATTTGTCAACGCGTTTGTTTACAAACTGTACCAGATACCACAACTCAGTGTAACTCTTGCATATAAACTGGCGTTTACTGTCAGCGTGACATTGTATAGGACGCACGAGTCCATGTATCTTAATCAGAAAGATATCTGTTCGGGTGATTTATACAACAGACCGAAATATGATTGTATTATGTTGATTTATTTCTGTAGGATGTGTGGGTAATAGAAAACCGTCTCTACTGCTGGTGTAGGTTACTATAAAATATGGTACTTTTTGTGTTTAGCATTAACTGGAAATAACATGAAGTTTTGTTTACCAACTTTATGAGTAACTAATATATTCGTAGGGCTAGAGTATCAGAGAAAACTTGCCCCAGAATGGCCGCGGTCTAATGGTTGAAGCAAGAAAAAGATTACGCTTTATCTGAAGAATATTCAAGTATTTATATAGATATGTTATTTATATCCCATAGCTAGTATAATACGCATTGAGTGTCCTTCAGTCCTCACTGCGTTTGGAAATGTTCTAACAATCTTGGCACCTCCCTACAAATTAATGTCGGTGAACTGTTAGAGTGTTGAATAGAAATACCTCAAGCTGCTTGTGAAGATACTGCGCTCTAAGTTCAAATCTCACTGAGGTCAAATTTGCTTTTCGTCTTTTCGGAGAAGATTAAACATAGATTGGTCAAGGCTGAAGGATTAGCAGAATTATAAGAATGCCTTACTCGATACATTGTGGTAGTGGTCTAGATAACTTTTTCATCCGTTCAGAGGCAAATCCAAGGCGGTGGATTGGAGGAAGGAAAGGGGGTCGGTTGAGACACCTGGCAGTATTTGTTTCGACCCTGTTTTCTTAGAGTAACCCCATCAACGGCACTCGTGAGTTGAGACCCAATTCTGTTACACAGCAGAAAGCATTCTACAGATGTAGAAGCCAGGGATCTTATACTTTCTAACTTCACTCGCGATATCGCAGCAATGGAGAGAGAGAGAGAGAGAGAGAGAGAGAGAGAGAGAGAGAAGGAGAGAGTGAGAGAGAGAGAGAAATAAAAGAAAACGAATACGAAACGGTATTAGAATCGAGAAACAAAGTAGGTATTGTTTTATCAATGAATTCAACTACAGAAAATAGTCGAGATTTTGTTTCAAAGGGCCACAAAATGTTGTAGGCATTGCATTTTGCTCCAAACAAAAGCAGAAAAAGAGTAAACACTTAAAAATCGTAAGTCACAATATAATTCTCATTTATTATGACATCTTGGTGACAATTTATGTCTGTTTAGCAACTGCTTGGAAAATTATTTCTGGCTTAAATGCCCCCCCCCAAACCCTATATCAAAATGATTTGAAGAATTCTACTAACAGAAGTGGTTGAAAGAACTGTCGCAATGAAGTTCCTTGTAGAATTCTGTAGAATTATTTTTTATTTGAGGAATGAACTCATTGGAAGCGAATAATTTCCTGAGATGAAAACTTATTTATTATTAAAACTGTAATTCAGTGTATGCTTATAATAATCAGAATTCAACTTCTAATTAATAATACATTTTCAAACATTGTTTCGCCATTATTCTTGCCGGACGGTTAGTCACGTGACCTACCGAAACAATGGCGTCATTTGCTCATAACTATGTTTGGCTCTCATTCTATTACATTCTTTAGAAAATTACATATTTAGATCATCTCCATTTAAGCGATAAGTAATATTTATACAATATATTATTGAATTAAAGTTGAGAGTGATATTTTTTCCATTCGCCAGAACTGTTTGGACATTATCTCTTTGTATATGGATTAAATATCCTCGGGCAGATATAAAATCTATCCACAAATTACACATACGATATACAACACGATCCAATAGTCTAACAAAGCAAACACATGCTTCTTGTATAAATACTTTTACTCTTCACTGTTTCGTAAATGCTATCTATTATCAAACTACAACATTTTTTTCTATTCAAAGTAAATGAATTAATCCATTATCTGCGTGATGTTTGCTTATCTGTAATATCTATAGTTTTGTACTCGGATCTTTCTGCTTGTAAATGTTAATACTTTTTTCTAGCATGTGCAAATATTTATATATTTGTTGTTTTATCTATGAGTGCAATTATTTACAAACACGCATAAACACACAACTTTGCACATTAACCTTCCTGCTCCGCCTGAATAAAACCAAAAACAAAATAAAGCGCTCGCACATCCGAGCATGTGGAGACAAGCCGATATATATATATATATATATATAGGCATATATGTATGCACATTATATGTAGGTATATGCAAACAAATATATAAATGTTTATATGCATATTATATACATGCATATAATATATATGCATATAATATAATATATATTATATACCAGACACACATAGGCATATATATATATGTACTTGTGAATGCGTCTAAATATGTGTGTATATACACAAATGTTTACTGAAATATTCTCACATTAAACATGCAGTTTTGCACTCGATCAACTTGCCTACCGATATGCATCTGTTGGGGTGTAAGAAATTTAACACCGATAATAAGGCACCAGACATAATAGTTTACAAGATATAGGGGAAAAATTTGGAATCAGAGATTCATTCCACGTCCCTAACAGTTCAAATCCCGTTGATGCCGTGTTTGCGTTTCACTAATTTGCATTTCATTACATTGCTATTACGTTCCATAGTGTTCCGCAGGCATGATTGTAGACACATTTACAAAAAAAAAGAGGTTGTAGACCGCCCCCCCCCAAAAAAAAACCATCCATAAAAATCTTATTAAATCCTATAGACTCCAGTCTGTTTCTTTTGCATAAAAGTTATGTTCTTTTCAAAATATACTCCAAATGGCATACGTCGCGCAAACACTTGCATACGCCGCGAAAAATTGTCAGTTATTCGAACACACTCCTCTTTGGGAGTTTTCTTGATTTCTGTTGTTACTATTGCCTTCAGTTCACCAATCGTCTGAGGGTTGTTCTCGTAAACATTATCCTTGAGATACAACAGACAAAATCTGGTGGGGGATGGGGCGATCAAGTCCAGTGAATACGGTGCCCAATCAATGTCACACTTCCTGCTGATCAGTCTTTCTTGAAATCGCTCTCTCAGCCAGGCTATGGAGTCATTTGGTGCGTGGAAGGTGGCCCCATCTTGCTGGAACCACTATTCATCTCGATCTATTCCTCTGCGTTGTTTATTTCAAACAGTTTTATTCAAAGATTTTTTTTAGTCACTCTGTATATATATATATATATATATATATATATGCGCACATAAACATCGTATAATCATTCGCCATGCTGGACCTCTGAACTCTACTCGTTTTTCTTCATTCTCTCTGTATTTATTTCCTCTTATTCCTTTTTGTTGAAGCATAGGCTCGAAACATAAAAGACTTTTTCATTTTTCCCAAGCGTCAAATTAATACACTTGCTTGTTCTTACACCTGTCTTCGTCTTTTGTTTTTGTATAAGATTGAACTATTTATATATATATATATCTCAAGATATAAAATTGAACTATATATATATATATATGCGCACATAAACATCGTATAATCATTCGCCATGCTGGACCTCTGAACTCTACTCGTTTTTCTTCATTCTCTCTGTATTTATTTCCTCTTATTCCTTTTTGTTGAAGCATAGGCTCGAAACATAAAAGACTTTTTCATTTTTCCCAAGCGTCAAATTAATACACTTGCTTGTTCTTACACCTGTCTTCGTCTTTTGTTTTTGTATAAGATTGAACTATTTATATATATATATATATCTCAAGATATAAAATTGAACTATATATATATATATATATATTATATATCGCAAGATGTTGTGGCAGTTTTGATTGCATGACACACTGAATCTGCACAGGCAATGTCGATTTGATGGAATGAGTGAGCTAATGTTTAGCACAATTTTTTGATTATTATAAACAAATCTTCTACGCAGCATGTTGAACAAAAGCTGCAGACACCTCTTCAATCGTTTACGACTACGAAGTTCATCCTATGTGCGTATATGTATATGCCTATAACAGGGGGAATAAGTTGGAAATTGTTGATTAGCAGAAGCTTTAGCCTATAAGGAATAATGTTACTTTCAGTTATGGCCCTTGGTCTACGAATTTCGAATCCCGCCAAGATAAGCACCCTGCTGGGCCGATACTTTACTAACCAGTGAAGTACTGGGGGAGCTATGGTCGGCGGTTTCCGTCTCTGAAATTTCTGGATTCATATTCGTAGAAAATATATTTGTGTGTGTACATGTGTTCGGATAATGGTGAAATTTCGGTATGACGAACTTTCCAGTATAACGATATTTTGCTCTTCCTTATTGTTAGTCCATTGGTTAAATATATCTAACCAACTAACTAATCAATTGTTCGTTTAATGGGCTGGTTAAGCAATCAATCGGCTGTTTGTTAGTCAGTCCTTTCGTCAGTGACTGAGAAGGTCACGAATAGCAACAAAAGGACTTTGATTAACAAACAACCGATTGATTCTTTAATCAGCACATTAAGCAAAAGATCGATTGGTCAGTTGGTCAGATACAATTTTTCAAACTCCGGCTATAATTCCATTCAAGCAATGCGGAGTTTCTTCAATACGCAATACGCTACAAGGAATATTGCAGTACAACGACACAAAATTGAGTTACTAGCAGACAAACTTTCTCGCTACAATGGAGAAAAAAAAAATTTGGAGACAGATCTATAAAGATAGACATACAAACAATAAAGAATATCAATTAGGACACAAACTAAAAAAATGATTGTGGTTGGATCGAATTTGGAAGAGAAACCTCTGATATTTTAACAAATAAGATGGTCCCCGATGAAACGCTTTCGTTTAACTAATGGTTCATGTATTATAGAAAATATTCTGATTCATTGCTGCCCTTACTGTCCAACTTAAATATTTTTTATCATATGCACAGGAAATTGAGTTTGCCTTTTGGTTTTGGTGATCTTAGAACGGATTTTTCCTTTTGAGGGACGCTATCTTTGTATCCTGGCAACTTCGTTGTAACGGAATGTCACCCGTGTATTTATTTTATAGTTATGTATTTATATATGTATATATATATATATGTATATATATATATATATATATATATATATATATATATATATATATATATATATATATATATATATAATATATATATATATATGTGTGTGTGTGTGTGTGTGTGTGTGTCACTAAATGTGACTAGGGTGTTAGGAAACAACTACATTACTAGAAATAAGAGCTAAACCGTCTTAATGCTGTAGTTAACGTACATGAATGAAAACATAAACACTAACAAGGACGATAATCATACGAAAAGTGCTTATCAGTTTCGGCAATTTCCGTTGCCTCATCAGATAAGCCCGCTCGTTTGTTCGACTCTTTTCCGATTCGCTTCGGCATTAGTATTTATGTTCTTGTCATCCAACAAATTATTGGATGATTTAGCGATTCGCTAATGTGCATAAATAAAATTAATGTAAACAGCAGATTGCCATACTTCATCAAAAGGGAAAATTTATAATTGTCACTAAATATGACTAGGGTATTAGAAAACACCAACATTGCTAGAAATAAGAGCGAAACCGCTCTAATGCGATAGTTAAGGCACATGAATGAAAGAATATACAGTAACTGACCATAATCGTCTGAAAAGAGCCGATCGAGAATACTCAATACCATATGTATACATACATACATATATATATAAATATATAAATATGTATGTATATATATATAAGTATGCATATATATGCTTGTGTATCTTGTATATCTACCTATCTATCAATCTATATTTACTCACATATAGAGTGTGTATTTATTTGTGTGTATGCATTTGTGAGCGATGTTTGTGTGTGTTTGTTTGTACAAGTGTGCAATCATGGAAACACTACACTCGTGTAGTTCCCATTGGCTGCAGACAAATTCTTTGTTTCTAAAAGAATGCATTTTTGTGCACCAGTAACCTCAAAGCCAGTCGATGCTCTTCGCTTCAGATATTCGACATGTTACAATAAGGCTGCTTCCGGTTCACGCAAAAAGGAAAAACACAAAAAGTACCATTGCACTTAAAAGCTGAAAAAAATTAAAAACTGGAAACAAAGAACGATTAAACTAGTCCATGTTTTATTTTTTCTAATTCTTTGCTTATTTATTAATCAAAGTTTTAATTTTTACATTTGCTCATTCCTGAGGTTGTTTTATTTTCTCATTTTTTTGTTCGGTGTTATGATGTGCCATGTTTATTTTACGTTGCTGTTACTGCTATTGTTGTCGATGTGGTTGTTGTTGTTTCTCGAGTTAATATAATGCATTCTAGTTGTTTGTGCATTTCCTCTCCGTTTATTTTCATGTTTTCCTCATCAAATGCAAAATAACATTATTTTATTCGCTATTTTTTTTCAGGCCTGTCGATGTCGAGTATTAAAATGTCAGACAATGGCTCATCTAGTTCTGTTAATATCTTTATCATCATTGTTGTCACTCTCAATGGCGTTATCCTACTCTTCCTCATCGTTCCCCTACTTCTCTTACTCCTCCTCCCTCTCTTCCTGCACTTCATCATCATCATCATCTACATCATCACCATCATCTGCATCATATTCATAATTATCATTATCATTATTCTCATCATCATCATCATCATCATCACCATCATCATCATCATCATCATCATCATCATCTGCATCATTGTCATTGTTATAACAACAACAACAACAATAATTTCTTTATTAGCCACAAAAACAATTAGGGACGATACTAAAGAAGGGACAAGTGGGGTTTAAAACAGAAAAATATGTAAACAATATAAACAAAAACAAAGACAGTGAACAACATCAAAACTTAAACAACTAAATTCCCCGAAAGTGGGGAGTTTCACCCTGGGCCGACCAGGGTAGCCACACATTCTGGTTACCCCAACTGCCAAGAGTGCTCCAGGTCAGCACTCCTCTTCCCCTCAACTGCTCTGGCTTACAGACGAATATTCAGTGTTGGCCCATTCCCATGAACCTTTTTCGCAACATTCACCCACCGTTCAACAAACTTACTGGGGGTGGGGCAGTACTTCCCTCTCTAACCTCACTTCCCTTTTCAAGTGAAACTTAAAAATTCGATGAGGGAAGTGGAAAGAGGAAAGTGTGTGTCTTCAGTCCTATCAACCTCGTCCACCACACTACCTCTTTCACTATAGCAGCCAGGCAGAGGATAACTGCCGTTCCCTCCCGGCCAAAATAAGGTGGCGGCGCGATCATCAAAATGGACTCGGCTTATAAACGGATCCGTCCTATACTTGACAACATCTCTTCCGCAGATCAGTAATGCACAAACACTGGACGAGTGCATGCAATGCGGTTTCATCGTCCTGCGCACACCCCTGCTCGTCACCTCCTCCCAGCTATTGTCCACCTGGAGATCTGAACCAAACCAGACCCCGAGCAATCTAACCGGTCCTTCCGTCCAGCGCCTTACAACACTGTCTGTTGGCATAGACCTGCTTCTCCAGGAGCCGAACTGCAGGCACACTGACATCTCCTAGTTGATATTTGGTGGATTTGGTTGGGCTAGTGGTGGTTGTGGGGTTGGAAGTGCTGGTGCTGTTGTCGCTGTGTCTATGGTCGAGGTGCTGGGGTTTCTGTGCTTGCGACTGTTTATGCAGGTTCTTTTGTTTTCTGTTTCCTTTGCCTTTTTTCGTTTATTTGTAGGGTTTTTCTTCGTCTTCACTACGTGATGAGTAGTGGTTAGCATCTGTATGGTCAGTTGCAGGGAGTGTGAGTGTATCTGTGATAATGCGAGAGTGATTGTGTGAATGTATGCTTAATAGAGGGGGTGATGTGGGGGTTAGTTTGACAGATATCCTGGGTGGTATTTCCCATTGTATCGTGTTCACGTGCCTCTGTTGTTATTAGGAGTGAGGCTGTAGTTCTATCAAAATGTCTCTGTTGTTGGGGGTGCGTTATAGGCTGCTGGTTTGGCCGCGTACCTCCCGACTTTTGAAGGAAGAAGGCTCTCAGGTACCTTGTGCCCCCAAAAGCGTCATAGCTGGGCTTCCTACCTTCCACGACGACACGCAGTTGCACCCCTTTGGGCAGCTGGAACAGGACCGGGATCTTCACGATATTGTCTGGTTTCACATGGATTAATATCTCCAAGTTGGTCCCGCACCATTTCTCCCTGCTGCTCCTTTTAACTTTCAGGAGTGACTCTGGGTCCTGCACCAAACCATCGATGATCTTCCTGCCTTTAAAATTCTGTCCTTTCTCTAAATTATGTTTGTTACAATTTTCTTCAGCAACTAGATTCATTCAAAACCGCCTTATTTGTGAAGTCCAAACATTTTGATCAAATGACTTTCCATTATTATTGAATTTAGATTTTAGCCCCTCTCAACTAGAACAAGCTTTCGACGAGTATTTAAATGAAAAAATGCAGTCGATCATCGCATACAACACCATCCTAATGTATGCAATATTTACATGCTTTTGAATTCAAATTGCGCCGAGGTCGTCTTTGCCTTTCATCCTTTCAGGGTTGATAAATTTAGTACCAGTTGCGTACTGGGGTCGATCTAATCGACTGGCCCCTACCCCAAAAATGTCGGGCCTTGTGCCTAGAGTAGAAAAGAATATTTATAGGCTACAGTCTTCTACATATATCCTACGTGCACGACACTATAATATATGTCAGAATTTACTATGAGTTGAAAACTTATATTTGCTTTTAGAAACCATACCTTATATTTAATAGACGTTGCCTAGTAACTCTGGCATATTTTGTAAACTTTTAAACATTTTTACTTCATCCAGATAAAATATATGCATGAAATGATAAATACCATAGCTATCTTTAAGAAATTAATACAATCAATACAACAACGAGAGCAATGGCTAATTTTAATAACCCATCTAATCTTGTTAACATTGATTCGAAATAACGATCAGTGTTTATTAAGAATTACATTTTTCCAAGATATTACAATCTGTAATTCCACGAGAAAAATAAAACAAACAACCCATAAAAAAACAAAAACACCTTCAAATTGGTGAGTCTCCAAGATTCAATTACGGAACTAAACTCGATGAAAAATGAACTTTATAAATAAAATCATGTGGGAAATAACATGTTAATCTTAAGTCATGCTAGACATTCATAAATCAAATGTTCTTTAATCATTTCCACGAGTTGAGAACTATTTCAATGGTTTCTTAGTATTTCGAATTGGCTGCCCCATAATTATTCCTCCAATTAGTAAACACATTTCCAATCATTTTACCACTGCTGAAAGATAATATCTATTCCATCAACGTCAGCAGTCTTTTTATCTTCGTGCACCGCTTCAACACTTTCTTCTTATCTTCCTCACTATCATTATAATCATCATTATTGTTGTCGTCGCTCTCGTCAACGTCTCCGCCACCACCATCGCACCGCCACCACTACCGATACCGTGGTGGGATTGATGGTGGTAGCAGTGGTGATGGTGTTGATGAAGATGAGGATAAGGATGATGTTCATTATCATCATCATCATCTTCATCGTGGTGGTGGTGGTCGTCGTCTTCGTCATCATCATCATCAATATTGTCCATTTCCTTTCCTTGTTTTCCTTTCTTTTCTTTCTTTTTCCTTCCATATTCTACTCCCATCCCATGCTTTTACGTTCTTTGCCAATCTCTAGTTTAAACAAAATAATGCCAAATATTGAATTAGATTCACACATGTGCTAACTATCAACTGCTTCTATTCACACGAAAGAATCTGTGTAACTCGAAGACTTTTAACTTCCATGTTATTCCGCTGCCAAAGACTGATATTTAGTGTTTGGCTTATGTTTGAACCACGCCACAATAAACATACGCCAAACGCTAAACATCATTAAGTTATGGCTGCACAATAATTATGTGATAAGAACAATATATTGTAGCTCTCTTAGATCAACAAATTAAGTACCAGTCATATTGTCATACAATCCTGTTCTGCATTATTGGTCATGTGTCTAATACCACAATTAAAATATCATCCTTACTTTTTCTACTCTGTACTGGCAACGTTTCGCCGTGTTCTTAACAACTGGTGTAATTTCAGTAAATTCTAGCTTACGAAGAGGCTTATGTCATTTGCCGTTCCACTCCAATCCTGAGTAAAAGCAAAAAAAAAAAAAAGCAAAAGAAGTCTAAAACTCAATGCTTTTCTCAACTTGTAGGCATATGCAAAAAGTTTTGCTGATTAAATTCATGGCATAGCCATGAGTTGGCATTGACGAAGAGAAACTGACGAAACCGACCTCATGGCTTGTAAATGGTGTTCAACAGATTTAAATATCTTAAACACAATTTTATTAATGAAGACAGGATGAGGAGTAAAGTTGATGTTGAAGTCGAACCGATGAGAAATCTATATATGACTAGGTAACCATGGTCATAAGAATACAATCACAAAATAACGTGCAAATTTCTATCATTATCGTTTATGTCTATTGGGCGCTCAAACAAAATGTGGAGCAAAATGATACATGGGGTAACATCCATACAAAAAAGAAGGTGTTGCTGAGCAGATTAGATTATGGAGTGCAAGGGCCGAGGGACGAACCTATTCAGAGAATGCTTGCTAAAGGATTTGAATCCTTGGTGCCTTTGTAGATAATATGAAAAGAAGAAAAAATGCAACAATCCTTTTTACACCATGGTTACGGAAAACTATCCTAATGAGACTTCGACATTTCATTTTACTCCCATAACAGAGACTGACAGTTTGAATAAACGGCGAGATCACTACCAACAGAATTGGAGGACTCTATGTATACACACACACACACACATATACACATACACACACACACACACACACACACACACACACACACACACACACACACACACACATATATATATATGTATGTATTTCTCCCTTCCTCTCTCTCTCTCCTCTCTCTCTATATATACATACATATATATGTATACATAGAATATATACTATATGCGCACACACTCACGCACACACAGATATTGCCACCTCTGTTATATTTTACTAATAACTAACGTTTATAATGATTTCATGCAGAAAGTTTTCCTCTCGAAAACACTTTTATACCACACTTGTTACATCTACATTATATATTTGTTGCAGAAGACATTTTCCTTTCAACAAATATTACATAATGATATATTATATTCCAAACAACTGTATCTTCTATTCTCAGTTCTTCCGACACATATATGGCTTCACTTACCAAAATGCTTTTAAGCCTAATGTTCAAAACTGTTATTAAGTTCGACTGTTTTTAACCTCCAAGTTTTCTTTATTTCGTGTTATTGTTAACGATATATTTCTCTCTAAATACGATTCAGTATTATATCCAGCCGATTCACTGAAAGTATTCTATATTTACCTACTTATTTTTATTGGCAGGCCCAGAGGGAGATTTGCCGATCGTTCAGATCTGACCCTTAAAACGTAATTGAATCCAATTTGATCAGTACAAAAGATATAAGTGAGCACATTGGACGGTTAATCGTACTTTCCTAATAGTTGTAAGTTTCCAAACGAACTTACAATTTCGCATTAAGCATAACATTCCACTTTATCGTTTCTTGATCTCTATTTAACATTAAGTAATGAAGGCATATGGATTCATTAAGCTGTCTTATGTTCATAGCTAACTTCTAATGAAATGATGATAGCAGAGTTAAAACATTGAAGACTGCAATTCTACTTAGGATGTTTATAGTCCGCGCAGAGTAAGACTAGACTCTGCAATAGCTAGGTTAATGGGAATATTAGTGGCTGAATCGAAACCTAAAATCGCTCACTATTCTGTTTATAACCTATACTTTATTTAAAAGTTACCGGCAAATATGTGATTCGTAAATATCGGTTTACAATATTTGTCAGTGTGGACTTAATAATGACTACCTTTTAGTATAAGCTACATACTCGAAACTAATTTATAAACTGCTTTATTATAGCATAAATATGGACAGTTTGGAAACTAAAGACTTCTGTTTCCAGATTTGTGTTCTCTGTTGTCCTCCAGACTCCCAATGGATTGTAGCAGATGACTTGACACTAAACATGTTTTGAGTTTTTAATCCTAAGTCAACCTTCTCCATCGATGACCCTAGAAGATTTCATTCAGAACAAATAACAAGATTCGGGTCTTGTGCTGTACTATTGCTTTATCAATCCCGAGGTGAAGGAAAGCGTACGTGATATCAGCGAAAATTGAATTCAGGATGTAGGAATCTGAAACTATCATTCACAGTAATTCTATTACATGTTCAAGCGCTTCCATCATTTTTACGCCTTAGAATATGTTATTTTTGCTTCAAGAACTATACAGCTAATTTGGTAAGATTAAACCAGAATTTTCAGTTATGCTAATAATCTAATTAGTAATTTGTCCCTTTTTAAATTGATCTGTCTAAACAATATGGTAGCTCCTACACTGGCGCTTATAGCACCGGCGTCATACTTGGGGTCCGTGAGATTAAGGATTCCCTTGAATATATATGGGTTCAGGACTAAAGGAAAACCATGGACAACGACAAGGACAGATAATCTATTTTGTGGGAAGGAAGAGCTGCATATAGTGGTAAGAGAGAGAGAGAGAGAGAGAGAGAGAGATAGAGAGAGAGAGAGAGAAAGAGATAGAGAGAGAGAGAGAGAGAGAGAGTAGATAGAACATGAGTGAAATGAGACTGGCTGAGATCGTTAAATAGAACGGGCTGAGTGGTGGCAGTAGGAGACTAACCACGAAGAGAGTTTCTGAATGAGGAGTACAAAAGTATGAGCTACATTAAATAACATGGAGGTAGAATATATACATATATGCATACACACATAAGTACATACATAATGCATAATACATACACACACACACACACACACACACACAACACACACACACACACACACACACACACATATATATATATAATTTCTGTAAATGAAAATTTCATGCCTCCAAGATTAGTCGTAAAAACCAAATTCTGGCTCTAGACAAATACTAATTACTATGCGAATAATGTAATTATTTGTAAAATCTATCCTGCCCAATGCCATTGAATGACAAAATACTTTATGATTTTGGCAATGGTCTATTAAGTTTAGGTCAGTACGTGACAGGTACTTTATTTTGTAGACCCTGGGAGAGGATTTAAATTCACACCATCCCTTTTTCTGCTCTCGACTGAATTAAAGTTATTCTATGTGATGAAGTAAAATTTTCCCAGAAAGGCACAAATGCATCGAAATAGCTTTTCTGGAAAATTTACAAACCTGACACATAATGTTGTCAAAGTAATGAACCAATGATTAGACAGGTTTCCAAAACCTACATTTCAATGTCGAACTCCCTCAGTAACTTGAATGCGGAGAAGATTTTACCTTTGTTCCTGAACCAGCTTATTGGGTGTTCCAGAAGCTAAACAAGTGTCGGGAATTGAATCAGCGAAATACAAATAAAAGCAACAAAATAATATTGAAAACATCGCAGATTCAATGCAATATGGATATTCTTCTGTGAATCTGTAGGGATGACGTAAGTTTTGGTGAGTACAAAAGCAGTAATTACATCAGAGGGAAAGAGAGAGAGGGGGGAGGAGAGACATAGATAAAGGGAGGGGAATAAAGAGGGAATTTCGAAGTTTGTCCAAAAGCCGAAATGAAGCAATGATGTCCTTCAATCAAATGTAAAGAAAGAACAAACTTGTCGTCTATCTCGCTATTTTGCTAATGTCAGTATTCACCAACATGTATTAGTTATTAATGCTTCAACTATCAACACAGTGCATGTGTCTTAAATGTTCTTCAGAACAAATCTGAAAGCCAAATAGAAAAAGTAAAACGTTTACCGAAAATGTATTTCTTCTCTTGTTTGATTTAGTAAGTCTTTCAATTTTAGGCAATTATGATATCTCTTCTATAAAATATAAGAAAAAGCAATGGTGGACCTCCATCAGTCAGCACGATGATCACACATCTCTTCGAGCTCGTGATAGATAAGTGTAACTTAATATGCAAACCAAATGAGCATGACTCAATGTGACAAAGAGGAATCTTCAAGTCACTGATACAATTCAGAAAAAGAGAAGAAGAAGAATCTTCAGACAATATTTTCCGGCTCCCGAGAGGATAAAAGTAAGATCTGTATTACAAGAATACGATAATGATCAACAGGTCACAATGAGGATGATGCGCCGACATATTAGGGAAGACCAGATCAAAATCTGAGGTTTGTTGATAGGTGCAAGCTAAACGCTACAACCAAAGAGATAGATTCTATCTTTGGACAATTCTTGGCTGGAAATATTACTGAAAACAACAAGATTGTAAGAGCTGCAGCTATGGTTGCTGCAGACAGATGTGGATAGAAAATGAGAATACAGAGTGCAAATAACCATACTGGCGTAGAGGGATTTGTTAAAACAAAGTTTAAGATATGTGGGTAAATTGATAGTTTGAAAAGAGAGAAATTGCAAAGCAAAAGCATAAAACAAGACTTGAAAGAACATATAGAATAAGCGATAAAGGGTATGGTGTGGTATTAGAAGGATGAAAATAAAGAGTCGTAGCAAACGAGGCAAAACTGGAAGGATATGACAGTAGAAGAAATCAATTCAGGCAGAGTAGATTGCTAGAAGCCAATCAGAAGAAAAACTGTTTCAAGAACTGAATAGGCAATCACACCTAACATTAACATTATTAGATGCAAACGAAAGCAGAGCATTATGGGGAGGGATCTGGAATCAACCTCTAAAGCATGATGATAAAGCGGAGTGGCTGCATGAAATCCAAGATAAGTTAAGAAATATACAAGGTCAAGACAAACTAAAAATAATTACAGAAATTATAAAAGGACAGTTAAGGAAAATCTCACATTAGAAGAACCTAAGGCCGGATAGTGTCCAAGGATATTGGATGAAGAAGCTGAGAGGGTTCCATGAAAGGATAGCACAACAGCTAGATGAGTGTTTGCAGGAAGGCGCAGCACCCAGCTCGATGACAAAAGGAAAAACATTGTTATGGGACAAGGATCCCGAAAAGGGAAATGTTACATCCAACTTTCGACCAACAATGTATCTTTCTCCAATGTGGCTAGTGAACTGTATAAACTTAGAAAAAGTGGGCTGCTACCTACTGAACAGAAGGGTGCCGGAATGACATCCAGGCAACGAAAGATCAACTGTTAATTGATAATGTAAGTATCAGTAATTATAAGAGAAGATACTCAAACCTGAGCTTGGCATGGATCGGCTATCATAAAGCCTACGATATGATACCACATTCCTGGATAAGAAGAACAATGAAAATGTATGGAAAAGCAGGAAACATGAGAAACCTTATATGAAACATTGTGAAATGTTGGAGAACTGAACTGAGAGTGGGGAATCATGAGTTACTCTACCAGAA